>NC_134753.1:4848484-5151515 GCF_050436995.1 Anticarsia gemmatalis | reverse complement strand
TTAAATAAATGCTAGCATGCAGCGTACAACAAAACACAATACCTGAATAAGCCTGCCAATACAAAATATTTCATAAAAGCAACAAAAGAGAACGTATTGTACAAATATGATAACATAAAACTTCTGCGAGGCTTTGACGGCTTGCGGCCGGAAATGGAAGGGACAAGGGCAGACAGCTTCCGGTCCGGAGGGTCGCCATACGACAACTAAGCAAAAACAATCTCGTAAACAGCCTTATTGGGAGGAAATTAACGTACGTAAATCATGATAGTGCGAATATATGTAAGCAATATGTTACGATTACCTTTGAGGATTTGTCTTTGAAAAGTGCAACGATCTGCAGACAAAATATGTCTATAGGCGACATAAAAGATTTACCTATGGTCCTATTGTGTATGTTATTATGTGTTATCTTCCTTTTGAAGGGTTGATTGCTTTTACAAAAGGTTATTTTTATTTTAAACTTTGTATAGTATTCAGTTATTATAAACTCTATCACATTTAACAAATTAGGAAGTTTTATCTTATTTGGATCAGAGTTTACCGAAAAAAACAATTGCCAAGACTCTCCGATATTCCATCATGGAGATTATCGTACACTTTATTGCCTTTTAATTTACAAAAAGTGCGGGACGCAGATGTTTACATTAAAAACATTATTAAAGGAACGACCACGAGATATCCCTTAAGCGCCCCAATACCTTCGCTTTCAAATAGCACATGACGCCATTGAGTAAATCTTCAGATCTGAACGAATAATGTGATCCATACATCTCTTGCTACAACTTAATACACTGGACGGATCAAAGGACCCACATACGGAAACGCTGCAAGCTTAGAATAAACCAATTATGAGTGAAATATTAGGGATCAGCTCGCCCCACGAAAGCCTTTGATCACACGTTGCTAACTGCTTATATTTCTTTCCGGCCTCAAGCGAGAAAGGAGAAGCCACCAAAGACCGGTCAAAATATAAGCGAAACTCTTAATAAATTACAGAAATTGGTGGCCACGAGACTAATACCCCCGGAATGGGGAATAAGCCGCTCGTAACGTCGGTTAACTGCGCGTGCCGAGTAATCATTTTCGGACAGGATATTTACTTCCGTCTGTTCTCTTGATATACGACAACTGCCCGGCCCATACTGCCCTTATTAAAAGGATTCGCCTTGAGAGAATAGTCCTATTACCGCAAATATAGCGCACCTAAATCATATTGTATACGTAATGAAGTTGCGTCAGGAAAGTAGCGAAATTCGAGTGTAAATAAATTAAGAGCGATCAGTACGATGACGGCCATCGCTCCATTTTCAATTAGAGTGAAAGCTGGGGACGATATGGATATTTTACGAAATGGGAAAATAATCGAATTTCGACTGAATAATGAGAGGACCCTCGGTGTACGATGAATGGCGACCAGGAGAGCATAGCGACACAAAGGGTATTTAACTCGTACTTAGTACTTTTTGTCCGCTGCCCCCTGCCGCGCTCGGCTTCGACCCAACGCGATTATATTGTCGTTATCGCCCTATAACGTATGCAGAATAAAACATGTATTATCTATATTGCCAGCATCCATTTACCCGGTTTCGTTCGCTCCTAATCCTTTGATTTATAATATCCCGTTGAAATATAGCCGTTGGCCGCAATATATTTAAATTATTCCAACAGTCAATTAACGAGATAGCTTTTGCCGCGATGTAGGTCGTGATGCGTTCACTCACACGTGATAAACAAACTGAATTTGTACATTGAAATTCGTAAAGTTATTAAAGGGAATTCGCGGTTGGTTAGACTGGATAAAATAATTTATAATTTGGTTTTCAGTACGGGATCTTGTATGCATAAAAGTTGTAGAAATTCGCGGTATCCGTGCACCCGCGTCCTTATTAGTGAAGTCAAACATACCTTTCTAAACTAGGCCCCCGGGGTATTCGGGCGTATATTTGAACAGGCAAAACATTCTATTGATACAAATAATTCTCGGTGGGGAACGACTATATTTCACCGGGAGTTTTTGTAAACTCAACGCGGGCAGAAAAGTTGGTTAACTAACTTTTTTCGCGTTTCGTTAAAAAGGCGAGGATTAATACGGGCGTCGCCGTCGGTCGTGATACTTATTTACAATAATCCGACTTGTGGGAGAGCTGCGCATGAATTGTTAGAATAAATTTCGTTTTCAGACATGCACTGGTAGGGATTGAATGTGGTTAGACGCTTTATCGATGTGTGTGCTTTTACAATGTTAAAAAAAATAGTAGAAACACAAACTAGACTAGCGGTCCTTTATGACAGGATGTATGGATATGAATGAGGCAAGGAAAGTTTGTAAGGATCGCATCAAGTGGCGTTCTTTGGTCTCTGCTATCCCCTATGGGAAAAAGGCGTGATATTATGTATGTATTCCTATTGCACTTAATATAATGCCTATACTAAGGTTTGCATTATTTTATTTGATAATAGTTTGGTGGTAATGTCCATTTGGTGGCTCATGTAATGTCCATTTCAACCCTTTATCGTTGATCACACCCACGGGAATTGATGTAATCGGCTATGTCTGCCTTTCATATTTTTAGTTATTAACTGTTTAAGTGAGCTTTGCAATAAAACCTATGACATGCACTTTTACAGAAAAAATAAACTTTCGATATAAGAACTGCATAATAGCTGCTACATATATGTACAAGCCGCGTAACTCGCCGGCACGCCCATGCGGCCATGTCGGCGGCACTGTAGTAACAACAAATAAAACAAATAATCGACAAATTTAAATTTTTGATCAATATTTAGTAATAAAACTATATCGATATTCTCCAAGTCTTGCTTGAGCACATCCCTACTCTTACCTACGTATGCAGATCGTAAAACCGCGCTTTAAAAATTAGATACGTGCTACACGGGGCCCTTTTATAATCCCCAAGAATTTCCTCAGTAATGATACGTCCATTCGTATGGATATTTGCTTTATCTTTACCTTTCGGTTCCGTTGGATTTGGGCAACTTATAATTAGGGCTTTCGGAAAAAATATTGCTTTTGTACATTTTGTTTGTTGAGCTTATTCTTTGTCTTTATTCGTTCAAAAGGGTTGATATGGGCAGCCAATACTGGGATTTCGACCTGCCGATTTTTGAGCACAAACTGTACTACACATAACACAAAGAACAATACGAAATATGGGTTTAAATAGTCTTATCCTTTTTAGCTAGCATAGAAAATACTAATGTAAAATTGTATCTACATCGAAATGCTATCGTAAATAAGTCATAGCCCAAAGCTTATTACCTACATTTTTGCATAAATAAAGCTGTATAAACCAGTCCAAAAGCATTGATTACGTCCAACGTATAAAGTGGCAGCAGTTTAAACAGTGTCACGATACACTCCCGTATTACCATATTACAGCCAATCACGAACCGGGTGCTACTATCACATTTGCATATTGCGACGCCAAATCTCATCATTAACATTTTTATTAAACAAGGATTAGCTGTAATCCTTTTTTATTCGACAATTAGTAACGTTATCATCTCGTCCAATGTCGTAAAGAGTTGGAATTGCTTCCTATCGCTAGCAATTAACCAAATTGCTCTAACGTTCAGAGATAACAAACCTTTCATTACGGTTAAAAATTTTCCGTCAACTTTACAAAGTGCTAATTGAGCTCTGAGCTTTAAAAATAGAAGTTTATTACTGCGCTTCGAAAATAGATGAACTTTATTACTGTGCTTCGAGATAGATCGAGTTTATTAGTGTTGCGAAAGACACAGTGTTACAGACTTCAATAATTCTGCGAATAAAAATTTGAAAAGTTGGGAGTTGAATGCCAAGTTTTATGAAGTTAATTTTGATTTTTTTTGCAAGTAAATTGACTGTTTTTTGCGACAGCGCTGTATTTTTTATTTCTTCGTCTTAGCGAGAATATTGCATGCAAACTTGTTTTTAAAAGTATTTTAGTATGAATGAGATGTAAACTAGAATATAATGATATTGGATTTATATGTAATAAATTCGTGATATACATAGTTTGCATAACTATTATTTTAGATAAAAAAACTTTGAATGCATTGGTAAAACAATTCCATTGACGCGTACCTTAATTAGTACTTCAGATTAGATTATAAGTCCCGCTTCGTCCGATGAGAGACGATGGACTGAACCCCCTGTAATGCTATCATGGAACACCTCTTTGCTTTTAGCACCGTTAATCCGCCAGGACCCCAGTCCTAAGCCTATCCTTTGTTCACTTTGATTCATTGAATAACAGAAATATTTTGACCAGTCGCCCGATTCTCTGCTATATCGAGTATCGATAACGGCTAGCTATTGAAAAAATTGTATGAAAACCTGATCAGCGCCTCTAGCGGACGTTGTAGAAACTATTTTTGTAGTACATTTTATATGTCAAACTCGATGTCGATGTCTCGATACTCGATGGTTCCGATTGTAGAAAATCGCTCTACATGGCCATTTTTTTAAACTGCAACAAATAAATTCATATACTTTTTAATGCCTAGAATTCTGTCAAACAGCTTATTCTAGAGTAAGTATATCTTCTTTACTGTCCCACAGTGTAATTGATTGCTGACCAAAGAGCTAACGTTAATACGTTCTTAAACCGCATTGAACAATAAAACCTTGATCTAAAATAAAACGTTCCGACTCTAAACTTTATTTGATCGATCGCCATTAGGTCCTTTTATTCACGTAGCAAAAACGTAAAAACGTTTCCTTCTTACAAATTCTAAGGGATCGCCTATAAAATATGAGTTTTAGTCTTGCAAAGAACATAAACTATTGGTTTACGATATTATACGTAGTAATATTTGAATGGCCAAGCGACGTGACCAAAAACTTTAACGCCACTCGCGTTTATTAAATTTCACTGAGAATTAAGCACTAAAATTTAACTTTATACCAGACTTGGGCATTAAATGGCTTCGCTCGTATGCTGTTTTATTATTATGACAAATGAGAGAGTAATAAATTGAATCATTTTATGAAAACCTTTTTATTTTTAGCCATATGTAATAATCGCCTGTTATTACTAGTAAAGGTGTGACACCGCCGATGATCTATACTTTTATTTCTTTTATGCTTCTCTGTGACAAATAGGTGGAGGTTGTGACCAGAACACCCAACTTTCTGTATCATTAGGAAACAAAATAGAGAAACAAAGTAAACAAAGGTATTATGTATTCATTAGCATCCGTCATCCTATATAACCTAGTACCTAACTATTAATATAAGCAAGAGAAAACTCAATTGATTTATTTATAAAATTGCAAAACTTTCAATACGAATTCTATACAAAATATCTAAGAATAAACTTCTATTATAAACATAATAATAAAATCTCGAAACATTCACAGCTATTTGACGTGAAAATTCAATTTCCACCTCAACACAACTATCAAATACATGGAGAAATTGTTTTATTTTCACATTTTGAACTTGGCGTGCGCTAAGACGAAGTGTCAATAACCTTATCGGCGCGTTGATTTATTCGAGCCACACACCTGCACTTGCCATTCAATGTGGAGCCTCAACGTACGACTTCTTTCTATCAAAAGTTATACGGCTCGCAAGTGATTTGCTTATATCATAGAAGCCGCAGAAGGTAAACTTAGATTAAAAATCCTAGATAACTTTACAAAAGGGGATTCTCAGAGTCCGTGTTATGGCTCTGTGTCAACATTTATACATACGTTCTGTGACGTTCATACCGTATAGAGTGGTGGTGGGAATACATACTCTTTGTATTTAATAATATGGCAACAATTTAAATCCTGGTTTGCTGCGGAGGCATTAATACTTCTACGGGTATCTATCAGATTGATAGTACTTGTGGTTGAATTAATCAATGAAATTGAAACACTTACACCAAAATCACATGGGGATCACTGAAAGGAATCGTGCTACGTCCATTGATATTGTAAAAAACCCCGCTACGGCATTGTACTTATTGACACTATGCATTTTATTTTGTCATTGTGTGGTTGCTTGACAATACAGGCTATACAGGTTCCCGAGCAAATTTTAGTGGAACTACTGTCAATTTTTTCTTCCCCTCTGCCTCTGCACACCAATCTCCCGGGGCGTAACTCGTTTAACGTCGGGACAAACAACTATTCACAAAAGACAATGCGGTATGAGAATTCAACTTTATAATACAAGTAACAAAGACAGATAGGATTTATCGTTCGGTACCCATCGGCTCCCAATTAATCTCACGAAGATTTGCTCGTATATCAAAAGTGATGCCATTTTTGCTGGCCTCTGTTGCAATCACTATAAATTTTTAAGAGTTATGTGCCCCGCCTTGCGAGTAAGTCTGATTTTTAACGATTAACTTTATTGGTTCTTTATATTAAATTGTACAAAATATTTTTGTGTACGTTTAAGTATTGAATAAATGTAACTATGTGCGTTTAAGTATCTAAAAGTACTTTCATATTTTTGGAGAACAACTATTAATTAAGTGAAACGATATTTTACATGCAACACTTTTTATTAAATCACGCCTTATTGTACGGGTAGAGACCAAAGAACGCCTCTTGGTACGATCTTTACAAACTTCTCTTGCTTCATTCACATATTTTATTGAGCTATATTTTTTTCGAAAATATTTATACATTTTTGGTTTCATAATCATCAGTTCAAAAACGGGTTTGTAAAATGGAAGCCATAGAATAGCCATACTGACCACAAACGCTGTGACAAAGTTTATTGTATTTAAGAGGTAAATTGAAAGTGACGAATATTATTTTGATTTCTTTCACGATTGGATAAATACTCGAGCACTTATATGGCAACTAATATTTATATTTGATTAAATATTGAAGTTAAGAAACAACGTAAAATAATTTTCAACGAAGAAAATACTTTTTAGGTCGTTTGAATATGTATGTATGTCCCTATAAGACAATAATTTAATAATTTGCAATCCACCTGAATATTTTTGGAAGTACCGTAATTCTAACTTCACCCAATAAATCCTAAAGTCAATACAACTTATTTAGTAAATAAACTTCGCTTCTACGTTTAATAAAACTTTAAACATGGCTACTTGTATATGTAAATCCTATCTATAACTCCTAACTAGCTCCTATGTTTTCATGAGAGCAATATAATATTCTTGTTTAAGTGACAGCTTTTACAAATCTCTAGACGTATAACGCCCATTAAGCGTTCTTAGGACAATTAATTAGTATAATACGGCAATTTCAAACTCAAATCTCCATAACTCCTCAATGAATTATGTCTCTTCTTAAAGAGTTATCATCCTCCTAATTATCGCAGCGATAAAATTAAGAAACTCCGGCTAATGTCGCGCCACTAAATTATACTTTAGACTTGTATAAAATGTTATTATTGCAGTTTAATGCGATGCAGGCCAACGTGCCCGTAGAGCCACGCCTACTCTCTTTTGCGGCGAGACAATAAGTTTTTACGAGCTGAATAGAGGCGAAGATTGGAAAAAATTCAAAGCACTTTTTGTCGAAATTCGTAAAAAAATGTTTTGTATTGTGAGTGGCGCACAATGGTGGATGGAGGAAATGAGAGTCTGGGCGTAGCGGTGCTCAATTTAACTGGTACCCCGCTCCGTCGCCCGCGCCCCGCGCCCGCCCGCCGCCGCCCGCCGCACTGCATATTGTGTATATTACTGTGTATGCACGCAATGAACAATCACGAAGATGCGACACTTCATTACATTATCCCCACTTTATCACTAATTGGGTAACTCCAGGCGAGTTTAGAAAACATCGAGCTGAAAATTAGAGAGAAAACATGTTTAACTCCAATTATTTATTCGCTTAAACTTATGAACTGAATTAAGTAGAGCTTGAAATATTTAAATGTTTTAAGTTGAGACTAATTCAAGCTTACTAATAATATACATTATGAACACAATCACCTACACAGTGATTCAAAAGATAATTTAACTAATAAATTATGTTGATATGTAAAATATTGCTCATTGTAAACAATTCGCTGATATCAGAGCCGCAGACATGTGAATAACATACGTATAAATTTGGCGATACAAAACACAGTCGCTAATCTAATCTACAGGCACAACGCAGTACAGGCGGCCGGCGATGCTTTGTGCCACACGCTCCGCTGAAATTTAATGTTTCGCCCGTGTACAGACCCTTTGAAGGCTCCCATATTAGCCGCCGCCTATTAGCATAAAACCCATAATGGCACCACCTAAGCTTTTAATTAATTACCGGCCAGATACCGGAAAGTTTCAACGGCATATGAACAAACTCATCGTCTTTTTATTCAATTTTCATTTTACGTCGTCCACAAAAAGTAAATAAACATGCGAACTGAACGCTGTAATTAAATATTTGTAACAATTCCCGGGTGAAGGACCTCTCTCCTCCATGTGGTTGTTAGTTTTTCCACTATTAAAATGTAAGCAACGTGAATGTTCAACAGCGACTCCGACGATGAAAAACTCATAAATGTTAAGGTAAAATAAATAAAAAAGCATCGACTGAGCAAACAATCTCCGGCAAAACTAATTTATGCGGCGCATTCGCTGGGGCCCGAGTAAGATGCTTGAGGAAATCTCTCTTTTATGTTTTGGCAAAGGTTTAATATAAAAATTACTTTTCGCATTATCATGTGTGCCTGGTAGGCGACGGGGGATCGTCGCGGAGTCACAATTCGCTGAGGGCACGCTTTCCGCTTTTCTGTAGATTATCTCACGCGTGACAGCTGCTTCGGCTGTCTGCAACCCTGGTACTTAAACAACGGATATTCAGGTATGTTAACCAAGGGTTGCATTATACTTTAGGCAATATAATTTTATTTTATTCATAACGTTTTAATTAGCATATTTTTAGGCGTATTCATAAACGTATTTTCAGTTCGAATTGAGTTAAATTATAAGTCATTAATTAATTAACGTTACACACGTAAACTGCCTATGTGGCGCAGTGGTTTAGGTCGCCACGCCGATACCACTGCAACGGGAGGTCGTGGGTTCGATTCCCACACGGGACAATTATTTGTGCGATCCACAAATAATTGTTTCGGGTCTGGTTGTGCTTTGTGTCCGTTGTTTGTATGTTTGTAAAAGTCCCCGCGACACAAGAGCAATTCTTAGTGCGGGAGTAGTCTTTTAAAAAAAAAAAAAAAAAGAAACTTACATACAAACAAATTGCTGACATAAAGATTATATTTAAGTGGATTATATTTAATTTATAATGTAGGGTAATGTCGTTGATTGCCCATTATTAAATTACTCTAACTCTCTTACTAATTTATCTCAATTACACACCGTAGACATACCAACAAATTTTGATTAATATTCACCACATTTGCTTATTATTTAACTTAACCAAACCGCAAAAAGCACAACCCTGCATCAACCCCGATCTTAAGTTACTTCTTTTATCGCTCCATATGTAACGTTTGATTCCGCTGATCCCCCATATTCCTTTGATTATTGTATTACGAAACGAGGGCAAGGAAAGCCTGTGCTGTGCAGTTTTTTCGTCATATAATCTATTTATTGTCAGCAAGTAATGAATGATGTTTTGCATGGTTGGCAAAACGAGTGTTTCGTACTTGTTAAAAGGCACCCCGGAAATGACATCGCTTTACATACGAGCGAGCAATCAAATATGAGTTTGCATTAAGAGATTTTTAGGGATTTATTGAGTTTGATAAAAGCAGTTTGAGTAATTGTTTTTTGGTTTGTTGTTGTGGTTGAGTTAAACGTTGTTATTTAAAAAACAAGGCTATTTAAGGTTATGCTATTTTATCTAATATTTTAAGGACAACGATATTCACGTTTATACTTTCTGCTTTTAATTATATTAAAGTAGGTGTACTTAAGCGTCCTACATTGTATTATTTTTAATGTTAAAGAATTTGTGCTAAATATTCCAAACGTAGTTTAAAAAATCTATATTTAAATATGAAACTACGTGTTAAAAATAACACTCAATAATCTGCATTGTTCTTTGGAACAATATCTCAAAAATCGTAATAGTTATCTATCGCAAATCCAAGCAATTTATCTCTACATTTTTCCCTTTAACTAAACCAATGACTGTCACGTCAAAAACCCGAGACTTTCATCTCAGAAAAAGATATTCATAACATGCACCAAGTAAGATGCGCAATAAACAAAAAAATGATCAATTTCGCCGTGAGCTAAGAACAAATAAATGTCAATCCTTAAAAACAAATCTGTGTTAGAAGCATCGAAGCACACGTGTGTGTATGAAGAGGGGTTGCCTACAAAGAAAAGCAATTTAACAAAATAAAAATTGCTATATTCGAGTTGCAGAGAAACAAATGATACGGGAAATACTTAAATCACTGCTATTGATGCGAAATTGGAATTCGTATTGAGATGGTAAATTACGTATTTGGAATATAGTAGGGCTGTAAATAGGGCTACGGTTTTCAATATTCCGATTTCAATCACATCATTTGTATTGTATTATGTTGCAATAAATGACATAAAATCAATTAATAAAACCTCTTTGCTATACATGTTGCATCGAAATTATAATGAGCACGGACTGGCCATTTGTCATTCCAGTTTGAAATATTTGCATTCGAATTTTAATTTTCGAATGAGTCACACCAGCACATCAAAATATGACTATTAAATATACTGCATTTAATTTGTGTACTTATGCTGATAATAATAGTTTTTGTTTTATCAAAATCGGATCAAAATTACCGAAGTTACAGCGTTATAAAGTTTCACTGCTTTTTAAAATTTGCGTTGCTTCGCGCGCTATGCGCTGACGTCACGACGCAACAGACACGCTTGTTCGACTGCGGGTGATGCGGAGTTTTGATTTGAAAAGTGATTTGCATTTAATATTTTAAGAGTCTGAGTATGTGTATGTGTTATAAATTTAATCATCGTGTTTTTTGTAAAATAAGATATCCTCGATCTCGATCGACTAGACCCAGACTAGACACAATCATCAACTAGACCCAGGTAAAGAAAGTTGAACTCGTATACTACTAATAATATTTTTGTTAGAACTGGCATTACAAATAATGAGTGTTACGTACCTACCAAGTGTAAATTTGGAAAACATAGTTTTGAAATAATATTATAAAAAAAAAAGTAGTCACCCCTGCCTCTGACTTTAGTCAGGTTGATGGCTATCATATGAACGCATGAATCTACTCTGTAGGTAGGTAGTCCTCTATATGATTGGGTGTGTAATGAGAACTTTTAAACTAACATTTTAATTTTGATATTATTAGATTTAATAAACATGGGTTCTTTTTTCAAAACAAAAAACCAACGCCAACTCAACCGCCGCGCTCGGCTCGCCGCCGCCTGTGAGGTCATTGAACTGCTTATTAAATAGTATCAACTGTTAGGTAGAAGTTCATTGCTAGGTATGTATGAACATGATATGGCATCTTGATCTTGAGGAAGTGTTCAAAAGGCAATAAACTTCTATTTAACATTTGCGCTTGACAGTATCAGAACCGGGCTTTAAGTTTTAGATTAGGTGTCTTTTGCAAAAATATAAAACAGTTTACATGGTACAGAAAAAAAATTTGGGGTGTTTTTTCACTGGAGTTAGTACACATAGGAACAATACAATATTTTCTAACCATTTTGTTTGTCCACTATAAGCAAAACAAATTATTTAAAGCGAAACCGCGGGAGCGCAACGAGCCTATGTAGGTATCGGCAAGTACTGACGAAATAGCAGTGTCGTGAGATGACGTCACACGTCCGTGCGGCCGCTTCGCCGGAGTTTGGCGCGAAGGCCATACTTTGACGTTTAATATCTCGGTCATTTTTGAAGATACGAAAAAAATAAAAACAGATTTTTTATCCTTGAAGTACCTAGTTTTTAAATATGCTCATAACAAAAATCATTGGTGTGACTCATTATACCTCTACTACAAACATAATAAAATTTTGGCTAGTGCGTGACACATTAAGAATGTCAGTTAAATTGCTTTTTCAGTTATTGCAACTGATTTCGTTTTGCAGAAAAAAAAAATATTATTATCGAAATCATCATCTACTGAGGGTATCCCCCAGAAACTAAAGGTACGTCGACAATATTATATTACTTCATTTTTAAAATAAATAACACATTTTATACACCTATATGTTAACACTATTTGCCTCTACCGTTACAGCGACACACTAAATCATGAATGTATAAATAAATTGTAAAGGGTCCCCATTAAATAACTTGAAATAATATATCGCTTCAATGCGAGGGCGTAGTCGACTGCTATTGACAAACGACTCGCCAAATATAAGCCGAATTATGGAAATTCCATTCAAGAATCGAGAAATTATAGCTTTTGTTCGTATTTTATCTCGCTTAAGTCACATTATACTGCACTATCGAAATTGGTTTCGATAAAATTTGCGTTACGTCAACCATTGGAAATAAATTCATATAATTGCGGGCTTAATGTGGCAAAATGTACGAGTCGCGTGTATATTTTTATTTCAGATTATTTTTGTGAGCTCATAACGCTTTATTCGTTCGCATCTATTACGTTTTATTAGACTGTCGTTGACGTATGACAAAATGAGTGCTCAAAAACGGCTTCATCACGACGAAGGCGAAAGTTCTCGCGTCGCTAGACGAAACTAAAGTCATAAAGTTTATGCAGTGACAACATATTTCAGAACCGTCGGGCCTTTTATTAGACGGGACCAGATGATCGTTGAATCCCCTCTTTCCGCGGGAGTTTAAACTTGAGCCGTTGGCTGGTATTGCGAAAGTTTTCAGCTCAACGAAAATACACCGGAACGCTCTCAAAAGAGTAATAGTAGCGAGTGATTTTTTCGCCGCTTCGCCCTCGAACAGGATTACGTTGACACGCGCGGCGCCAATCAGAAACCTTTGAACTATTCCGTCAGCTGTGAAAGGTCCACCTTAGCAATCTTTGATTAATACCTGATACGTAAGATCCTAATCTAATTTATTGCCTTTGTAGCAGTATTATTTCTATATCAAAACGGACAATAATATTCAGAACTAGCTAAATATTCCACATAACTTTTCAGACAAAACTTTAATTCCCAAGCGGAACAAGGCTTTGTTGTTCATTTAATTTGATAGTAATTAACGCAATAAAATCTCGAACTTTCCCATAGCTTATAGTGTCACGGTATTGTTTGAAACGAGTGAAGCCAAGGGATTCGCTTGTACAGCTCTCGAACCGCACTATTTATACCAGTCTGTATCAAAGTTCAAATGTTTCCTTTGAAGTAATTTAGAAAGTTTTCAAAAAGTTTTGGTTTATTTCCTCCCTTTTATGCTACTAGTTGTATTTTCTTAAGATCGAGTTTCTTGTAGTTTATTTTTTGATTTTTAAATTAACTCTTGATTGTGAACTTGGACGTTAGTCTACATGCACTTAGTATTTTAGGACATTGTTGAATACTAAAGTACGTATTAAATATGTCTGTCTATTAATTTTAATATTCCGCTTAAGTAAATAAGATAAGACACAAGAAGAATAAAGGTAAACATCATATGACTACTAAAATAGTAACTAACTATTCAATTTTATATTTTGACCTACAGATAGACTAGACATTTCAGAAATTACATTTTTGCAGAAAGATTTATTCTGAAAACTGCAACCTTACCACAATAATCTCAATAAATTCTCAACACGTTCTTTAAAAATAACTCCGCCGCAACTGCCGAAATTGTTTCGTCTCGCAAAACGAAAACTTAACTAAAGCAATATTTATTTACGGTGAACAAATGGGTAGGTACCGTGTTAGCATTTTACGATTCGAGCCAAACACAGAACAATTTGTATTCGCGTACAGTCGTGGCTGTAAAACTACAGGTGGAGACAAAATTTGTCCAGCGCACTCCAGGTGCAATCAGATAAGCAGACTGCCTAATCACAGCTTTTGTTCGTGGTCATTTTTAAAGGCTGAGTTCGATGACCGCAGGTTCTTTTTTTGAACTTGTCTATTTGTCACCTTGGTTGACAGTATCTTCTTTGTTTATTGCTGGTTTTATTTTTAAATCACGTATTTGTGAGAGATTAATCTTTTTTGTAGTCTTCTTTTCAACCTGTAAAAAAGAAATCAGGGTTTTCTAACGTTTAAGTTTACTTAATGCCACAGATAATGCGCGTTTTAATAAGTTTTTTTTTAAAACAGATAACAAAATTAAATGTGCATATAATTTTTTTTTATGTATTATACCTTGAACGTAAAATATTAATAAATAATTTGTGACTCAGATATTTATTGAATTAATCAGAATACATGATATCAATTTAGTCCAATCTGTCTAAAAGCTAATAGGCTATTAATATTTGAAATAAGTATGATTGATACTGTAGAACCCAAGGGACAATATTTGGTCTATCAAACGATTCAATTTAGATTTGTTAATGTAGATCTCATTTGAACTAATAATATAATCTGAATATTTTATTACATTGTCTGCAATTATATTATGAAATTGGGTATTGATTAGTGTCCAGTATTTGTAAATACATATGTCATTTTCACATGATCATCATCATCAGCCTGCCTTAGATACTGACTTTATTAGAGTCGGCTTCCAATCTCACCGGATGCAGCTGAATACCAGTACCGTACATGAAAATGCGGCTGCCTAATTTTTTCATGATACGAGAAATATTATTCTTAAAATAGTTGTTTTTCGATCAAATGCCTTACACGCATTTAAACCAATGTCTGCCAACGTCCTTCGGTTTATAACAAATTCAATATAGATCTACAAGTATCAAGAAACCTAGCGAAAGTATTAATCGCAGACAAAGTAGCAAGTAAGCCGAACTCAAAATTGTGCAACCTCTGCAAAACCACTTTAATCTATTAATAGTGGACGCAAACCGAGCAGATTCGATCCGACGCGAACTTAGGCCCGGTTTCACAAACCACTCTCAGGACTAAGATAAGTCAGAGACTTTAAATTCAAGATATTTAAGCAGTTATCTAAATAATTAATTTCAAAGCTATTATTACGATAATACCAACGATCATATTTATTTACTTAATAAACCCATAAACACAAATTTCTGAAAACTACCGAAATTGATTACCTACATTCTGAAATCTAAAAACTTAATTTACTAGTGCTGAAATCTTTTCGTAGAGGTATACTGTAAATATTTGATTATCGTAATTTTATTCCGGGTTTTATTTAGGATGAAGTTTACAATATATCTATAAATAAATGTTACTACAAAAATCATAATAATTTATCAGTGGAATCATGTATACTTATACGCCAAACAGCTGGTCTGAATTTTAAGATCATAAGAAAAAAAAATGTGAACATTAAGTCTCTTAAAAACGTTTCCCATCTAGAGAGTGGTTTATAAAATCGGGCCTTTACGCGGAACTTATAATTGGCCTTTACGAACTTCGCAACTTGCATACTCTACCTCTATAGTGCTCTATATCTATCAGACTATGAGTCTATTAGTGCAGGGGTGGGCACAATTCAATAGGTATCGACCAGTCCATCACGTAGGACAAAGTGATTGATCGGAGAGTGAATTTTATTTTTTATTGGATTTTTATTGTGACTTTTATTTTTTATCTTGTAGTAGACAGGTACTCTCACTTTTACCTTTTAAAAAAAATGTACGAGTCCTTTATTTATTGTTGTAACACCATATTATTATCATAAAAAGTACAATAATTTTCTGTCTATAATTTAATTAATTATATTTGAAACAATGCATCACATTGGTCAAGATGCCTTTTTTCCAATTTAATATCCGAACATCCGAATAACCGAATACTTCTTCAATGCTCCGATTTTAGTATCTTTGTAAATAAAATTATTTGCAAACATGATCAGTATGATTTTCATTTAGTTTTTTGATTTTGTTTTTAACCTGTACTACAATAAGTAATTAATTTACTACATACGGCGACTCAATTCAATCTACATTCGGACGACACAATCTTGATATCGTATCGAAACTTCTATCTATATTATTATGCACACAAATACATTCAGTCTACGTCAGCGATAAGATTATTGTGAAGATTTAGTCTGCATGTTTAAGTTTGTTAAGAACTTTAATATAATGGCTTCATTTTGTATTACAAGTTGTAGAACTTTCACCTTTCAAAGTTTTTCTGATTGTGTTTGTTTTGAAGAAATGCAGGTGGGGATTTATTGTTTTTAATTCATGATAATTTACAATGAAGTCTGGTTTTTTAAAGGATAAGTCCTTTAATACGCTTAAACATAGTTGAATTTTGTCTTTGATTATTTTATGAAGAGGTAGTTTGAAAATTGAATATTGATAGAAATAAGATCATAATCATTCCCACGCCCAGTTTAACCTGCCTCGAAAGGTCAGGCAATTCAAAGTAAAATGCATGTTCGCGGTAATTCCCTTATTCAAAAATAAAACAAACATTCAACTCGTAAGTTTAAAAAGAATCGTAGTGTACACACATACGGTAGCTATTACATCGGCTATATTGTCCTAATTGTATAGCTGTATGAAATCATCTTACATCAACACCAGCACAAACTATTACAAAATCACACCAAGCACTTTAATAACTAGAGCCACCAATAAAGAACCAAATCAGAACCTCACATCTCTCAATATGACGTCATTATACAAGAGAACATTCGCTACAACCGTCTAGTCTAGTTAGTCTAGACAAAGAGCTTGTAAGGTTACCAATTGTACCACGGAGACTTCTATTTAAATATTTCCTTACAATTAATTTAATTTAGTTAACAAAGGAAGGTTCTTATTCACAATTAGTGAGACATAGCTGCAATCTTTGCGAAGTATTTGAAGGTAGCTAGCTATTTGCAACGTCCTGTTGCCTTTTGTTTGAGAATTAATAGATCTGGTACTGTTTAATCTTTCGTTTTGAGGACGATGGTGCGAAGGAAGAGAAAATGTTCAAACTATTCATTTTAATATTGTGGAGTGTGTCTTATAAGTTTAGAATTTCTAGAATAAAAGTAAGAATTTTAACTCTCGTCTGGTCGTGCTCGCCACTTTTCAATAAGTATTGACACTGATGATTGTTCATTTAAACATACATATAAATATTTATTTAACTAAAGGATAGTAAGAAAAGATAGGAAAGTGGTATTATCGTCACTTAAGTCAGTAAAGATGCCGATATATTTTCGAAAGTTTTGCATCATTGCGAAGATTTTTTGCGTGTGCGAAGATTTTGCTTTGAAAAGATTTTAAAGTATCCGTCTGGCGCTGTAATACGCTGCCTAAGTAAGAGTAATAAAATAAATAATTGTTTCGTAAAAACAAAACATGATAAAAGGGCGCACAATGGAAACTTAAAGAGTATTAAAAGGATTTAAAATATGTTACCTGAGTGCATGTTAAAACTCACATACTAAAGGTGAAGATACAGAAGTACAAATTACATTTATGGTAGACCATGATGTATTTGAAATAATTGAACTAAACTCCCTGATTTCCCTTACTCGATAAAAATACTATTACATTGTATTGCTATTTTGATTTCGGTCTCGTATCTGTAGCACTTTCAATAACAGCCACATTATACAAATATTTTGCCCCCGATTACTAACCTTAAAGTTCATACCATTTTGAAGTGTCTTTGCTTTCACAACGCACTGTATTCAACAAAGAATACCTAGCTGACGTGGCATCCGTTCCAATATCAGTACTTCTACAGTACTCCTATTGGTTGTCATCATCCACGGTATATGAACACGACGCCTAGGGCGTAGCGAGATATCGGCAAATTTACAGCGCAGTAAGCCGTAAATACATCGGCAGCGGGCCCTCGGCCACCCATTGATCTCTCAAATACCAACGACTACACCCTTTGTTTCCAACAAAATTACAAGCCGACTGGAAATTCTGATAATTTTTTGCCGTATGTTTATTTCTTGATTGAGTTTTATGTGTCCTCAGGCTAATACTCGTATGAGTGAATGTGCTAGGGAATAACAATTTCCGACCAAAACAAAGTATAAAATAAAATTAGGAATGCAGCAAAATTGTACTTTGAATTTCCTTTTTCAAGGAGGCATTCAAAATACGTGGAAACACAATTATATTGCCTTAATACTGATGTCATCTACGGGTATTTAATTTATATTTATTACCACCTTATCCTTGATACGATTGTTTATAAAATTCAACCCTTATTCGATATAGTTTCCCGATAAGAACTTACCAAATACTAAATATAGACTACGGCCAGACGACGTTTTGTAACAACATTGTAACTATAGAAAAAAATAGCTTAAAAGGAAAGGCTTTCTTGGCACGAATTTGTGATCCAAGTTAAAAATAAGTTCGAACAAGGCTGACCGTGTAAATTTTATTCTCTGTCTTCAACAAAGTAATAACTTATCTCCTAACTCTAATAGACACCAAATGTCAATAACTTGAACATTTAATTTATAGCAAAAAGTTTTTAAAATATCACCTCGCAAATTCCAAATTCTTATTTTCAAATCAATATCCATTGATATCAGCTATGCTCACTAGAATTCTGTATTTGTCAGGAATGCCTTCTCATCGTTAGATCTGAGGTATTTTTAAAGGCAAAAATAAATGTTTTTAGCAGCCAGACCATCAATCAATCACTAAAGGAGACGAGAAAAGTTTTTCGAGTTCAACAACTCGAGAGATAATTTCTATGTTGATATATCAATGATAGTAACTATTTACTTTGTGGCTGCTTATTTAAATTTCTGCTATAAGAATCTGTCGGTTTGTTATTTGTTTATCAAACTTCAGAGTGATTGAATACTATTCGAAGTTCCAGATGCTTGTGAAATTGTTTAGAGCGTTTTAGAGAATTCTAAACTTGTATACAATCTAATAATGATAAAAGGCAACGTCAATAAATAACTCGTCTAATAATAGAGTGAATGCAGCTACGTATAGTTTAAAAGAGGTTACGGCTACGTATAGAGGGCTATCTCGAACGTGAAAGTCAATCATGTATATATAGTTATAAAATATTATACTATATGTCATAAACCTCTCCCATATGTACTGATCTGTAACTGATTATAATAACACCAATTGCTCCATGCCTGTGGACATTTACGACCTGATAAGACTCGCAAAAACCCGCAACATTTTTCCCAAACGCGAGAACATAAACAATCGGGTCCCTTTCTAATACGAATTTTATTGTCACGTCATAAATGCTGGTGCTTATTATTTTCCTGTCGTAAAGCAACAAAATAATACTGCAACAATAATGGGAGCACCCTGTAATCTCGCCGCGACGGATTCACACAATGAGACAGTTTTATTATAGACGTTGTGAATCATTTTTATATATTAAATTATACATGACGTTGTTTTATTGCTAAATGAAAATGAGATGGAGAATGTTATGTCAGTTAACTTTGTTTGATGTAGTTTTTGAGGTTGTGAAGTTTGATAACTTATGGTTGAGTGGCGTAAAAAAAGTAAATAAAAGTTGATTTGATGGAAAAAGTTTTCAACACTTTTGACGTTTCAAGGACATAACTATCACCAACAAAAAAAATATCTGAGAATGTTTACACGCTAGTTTTTATAGTTCTGTTTAAATATCTGTTTTAATACCAATACGTAAAGTTAATTTTAAAAACAAGCATAGCAACCTTTTTGAACTTCGGCATTGCATTAGATTGCTGTCGCCACTTAGTCAGGGGCTCTAGCTTTTACGTTTTAAAATCCAATTACATTAAGAGATGTCGTCTTAAAAACATTCTATCAAAAGCTATTGAGACAAACCAATAACATTTAACATAATATATGAAAAACCCTGAAATTCTCGAAAACTCGTAAAAGTTAATTTTCTGTCTCTTTATAAGTACATGCATATACAAATGTATCGTATGAGAAGATAACATTAAAAGTAATTAGGCGTCACGAAGAAACGATTTTAAGCTCTACAGTGTAAAAGATAAGAGTGTAAATTCTTTGTAATTTCGATAGATTTGGGGTGCAATATTATCTTTTTCACATCCAAATAAATGAGAAAAAACGGGGTCCGTCGGACGAACTTTTTAATTCGTAATTACAGGACACGGTCCAAGCTTTAAGCACCATTAACTTTTTTCCTAAATGTCTGTGTCGTATGGGGTTCCGCATATAAAATGTAATTGGACATTTTATTGTTCAGATTCAAATTAGTTTTGGATGTTTCTGGCGAATCCTTTGAATTATTTCAATAGAATACTCTGTCAAAATAACATATATGGTATAGTACCGCCTCGTCTGTTTTAAGAAAAATAAACTTTTATAATATCGTTTTAGAAATAAAAAATAAATACTTATATATGTTACTGTAAAAGCCCGAACGATGGTAAATCCTAAGATTTTCCGGTATAACCTAAGATTTACCAACTCGCAATGGTAAAAGTCCGAACAATTCTTTTAATTCGAACTTTTACCTATACTCACTTGATGATGTCGAGATGTCGCCGGAGCCCCGCTTCGCGGGGCTCCTCCTTCTGGGTGGTTAAAAAAAAATAACCACGAAGGCTAAGGTGGGAGCTTCGCTTCGCTCGCTCCCACCTTAGCCTTCTAACCTAACCTACCCATGTCGCTTTGCCCAAAACTCCTTCTTTATAACTATGTCACAGTATATAATTATACCGTGAAATAGTTATAAACATAGTTATGAAGGAGGATTTTTTTATATATCGTAACATAGTTTTTAAACTCTGGCTTGTTCGGACTTTTACCATTGAGAGTTGGTAAATCTTAGGTTTTACCGGAAAATCTTAGGATTTACCACAGGTCGGGCTTTTACAGTAACATATATATACAGAGCGTAGTTATGGCAAAATGTGGGTGTATGGCGTACTCATCTGCGTACAACTTCGGGTACAAAAGGCTTGATATATTTGTATGTACTTATAACCCTTTATCTCAATAATTATTTTACTAGCCGTTAGATTGCCTTCGTTAGATTTATGCGTACATAAGTCTTACTAGAAACAACAATGAAACCTTAATCTTTAAGTTACATAGTCCAAGTTATATTAGTAATTCTAAATGCACATATTATTTCTGCAATACTCTAGACGTATCTGTAGCTATAAATGTCAATGGACAATTTATTTTATTGAGTCTGCGTCTGACCAGAGATTGTGTACACGCCATGGAAGCTATAAAAAGATTTAATCGCTAAGTATTATCATCATGATAGATTTTAAGTACCTATGTAGTTGAAGCACCTATTTACGTGTGAGTATCTGTAAAACATCTAACTTGTCTAAACTCCGATTTGAACGGCCAAGCATGGACTATTTCCTAACATCGTCATAGGCCTCCGAAAATGCGCATACATAGAATTGTGACGTTAATGTTCAGTGACTCGTAAATGTACGCCAATATTATTTTAGTTGGAACTCTAAGAGTATTAATTCCATCATTTGAACTTAACTCTAAGAGTATTCATTCTTATTAATTGGAATTAAACGGGACAACAAACCGACACGGTTGGTGAGAGACCTGAACTGAGATTTTATAGGTTTTCAAGACTCTAATTTGTAAACTAAGCTACAGAATGTACCTACCTAACCTAATAATTTTTTGGCCGGAATTGGAACTCAAAACTCGAGTCTTTTGCACAGCATCTCACTAACACTACTAAGCCATAGAGAAATAGTGAAACTAAGTAATATGTAAATAAGAGACTACACCCCGCAATCACGGCACAAATGAACACTCATAACAAGTTATTATCATAATTGCCGAGCTTGTCGAGCGGGTTGATCAATTATCTAAAACGACTAATTATATACTGAGTAATTTGTTAATCGTAGGGTTCAATCTGCAATCTTAAACTAGCACTAACACTCGTTCATTAAAAAATTAACGGAACATTTTTGTTTTTATACTTTTGTTGACGCCGTTTACAATCGTATAGGGTAGCCAGAACGATCTTACAGTCTATATCTAATTAATGATAGACTACTGAACCAGTCATTGAAAGAGCTTTCAAATAAACGACCATTAAATCAAAATGATGGGAGCGTCAAAAACAGATAATCTCTCAAATCCATCTCATAACACGGTGTTTAACACAATTTGGGGTTCTTAAACGCGTATCTAAAAGTGTGACGTCATCAGATCTCGGCTTGACAATTTTATTGCAAACGCCACGTATTATTGAAAGAGTGCGAGGTTCTCTGAGGGCCCTCAACAGTTCCCTTCACGCTAGTTATCAGGTTTTTTTGATGTGCACGCGCCTTTCAGTCCTCTTGAATCGCTCTTTTTCTGCGTATTTACTTACTGTCATATTGGAGGCACTTGTCGAAGTTTTTTGGTGTCGAGTGATGTATCTAATTGAGATTTTGTTTTGTTAGGTTTTGGGGACGTGGGTAGCTAAAGTCATTCGTGTTTGCATTTAAACAAAGAAAATCAAAAAGAGGTTATCATAAAGTCAGTACTTCAGTCATAAAATAATAATAAATTTAACCCATTAATGTCCCACTGCTGGGCAAGGGTCTCCTCCCGTAATGAGGGAGGGGTTAGGCCTTGAGTCCACCACGCTGGCCAAGTGCGGGTTGGGGACTTTGCATGCCTTCAATTAATGTGTTAAACAAATTTTAGGCATGCAAGGTTTCCTCACGATGTTTTCCTTCACCGTTGGAGCATGTGATAATTATTTCTAATACACACATAACTTCGAAAAGTCATTGGTGTGTTGCCTCGGGTTCGAACCTGCGACCACTTGCGTGGGAGGTGTCAACTTATACCACTCGGCTATCACTGCTCTTCAACTTATACCACTCGGCTATCACTGCTCTTCAACTTATACCACTCGGCTATCACTGCTCTTAATAATATAAAAATACTAAAATAACCCTGGTGTTGAAATACATTTTAAAAGATACTTAAAGACGACAAATTGATACCTTTCATTACTACTTTCAATTAGTACTTTTAATTTCGGACTCGATTCACGCATGTATTACAGTAAGAAGTAACTTTCGTTGACCGAGAGACAGCTGCATGCGAACAAATCGATACTTTTCACACTCTGAAAGTAGTTCAATACAAAGCAGTACTCGTTTCCCTCAATACCAGTTTATTACAATTACTAGTGATTTGTGAGGGTTTCCTGTACACACGCTTGACACGTGTCCCCGTGAATCTGCCCGAAGGTACAACTTACTCTCAAGTGGTCGCTTTGATTTTCCCTTTTTCGACCATTTGGAGGGCCGCGGACACGCTTTTTCAATTTAGTGGATAGTTCTCAAACAAGATTCTTTGACGACAAACGCATTAGGTGTCTTTCGTTTCGGTAGAAGGTAAACTTGGTAAGAGCTTTAGGAGCAATACTACTAAAATTAAAATCTGTAGATCATGTAAGCCTTCCATCCTCGTAAAAAAAATAAATTCTTGTAACACATTTTTTATGAACATTAATTTTAACGTCAAAAATGTTTCGTTACGCCTAACTGAATTACTCAATAGTAAATGAAAATCAGTGTCAGGATTTTCGGATTACCTGTCTCAAAAATAAAAGTGAAATAAAATATTTTCAATAGTCTAAATAAGTCGTCGTTCTCGAGTTCAAAGCTTGAACATATGTTGCGTTCTCATCTCCGGTGCACATAATACGTCTGCACAACATAAAAGAAAACTCCTAACTCCAACAATTTCAATCTACAGGTCTCCATTCAAATATGACAAGATCAGTTGATTGTCAAACCTTTGAACCTCCCGTCGACTCTAAACTAATTTAACTCCAGTCTGAACCTTGATTTCAACTCTCAAAACAGTCTCGTATCGAATAAAATCCTTGAAATTATACCGACAAAGAAAATATTGTAAACAGTTTGCTAAAACGAGCTCCAGACAAAATTAAAATGGACTTGAATTACACGACTAATAGTAATCACGAGTCTATTTTAAATAAAATACTTGAGGTTTTGATAAAAATGAAATATAAGTGCAATATCATAAGTTAGCTCATAATTAAATTCTTAATACCGTCTGTACATAAATCCGTATGACGTATAAATGTGTTATTTGAATAATATTACAATTTGGAATCGCTGAAACGTCGACTGAGGCGGGGCCCACATTTACATATGGATAGAATAAGGCCACAAATTCAGCGATGACTGAAGACTGGGAAATGCTTCTAGAAAAAATGCTTACTAACGCTGTTAGAGAATCTTGTTTACTATTCGTAATATTGGTAGCTGGTCCGCGATACGTGATCACGTAGTCGTAGTAAGTCTGCAATAATATTTTATTTCCAATATGAGTGATCATTATAACACAGGTTTTAATAATTGCAATTGGGCATGAGTCAAACATGCATCAAGTATAATTAGTATTGCTTTTATTAGAATCATTATACATTTCGTCATTCTCATCCCTTTACTAGTATAAGCTCGCAATCTCGCTTGTATAGTGGCCACAATCTGACTAGCTAGTGACCCGCAGCTCTTCATAATGCAGTTTTCACGTATGTTTTTCTAACTTTATGAACGTTAGAGGGAAAATTTACAGCGAATACTCGAGCTAAATCTTTTAGTTTTGAATAATGTTAGTTTTTTCTGAGATTAGCATTATGGGTAAGCTGGTCTCAGACAGAGATCGACATTTTTTTGAATACTTGCATTATTTTTAGATACATACGAATTTGAATTTACACAGGTGTTGTAAAAGTTTTATTTTTAACATTTCGTTTCAATAACCTAACCTGTGTACAAAGTCCCATAGCAGAAAATGCTTTTCATTCAATCAATTAGAATAAAGAAAGTACCTAAGAAATAATATTTCATTTAATAGTAATTCTCGAATAAACAGCGGCTCTGAGAGTACATACCCGCAGCGTCTTTTTTGTTTCATGGAAAATTACGAACAGCGAGTTTATTTCACGTTACGGTTGAAATACATAAAATTCCATAGGAGTTCATAAAATTAATGAGGGTAGTACAATTTTTGGTCTGACCAAAGGACGGGAGGCATTCGGCGCGACGGACGTTGGAAAAAGTTAATAATGCCTGAAGTTGCCCGCCCCTAGCAATTATAAATTTATTCGTCTGCACTCCCCCTTACTTTATTTTTCTAATTATTGGGTACAACACAATCGCTTAGACAATTAATAAGTACAGTCTGGGTACTCTATTTGTTTTTTATTGTGCAGTTTTAAGCGAAACTACATTCACGAAATTTAATTCTTATTTTAATATAGTGAGATGTTTTTCAATTAAACTTTTGATTTGTGTACTCACACTGTTGCTATTTTAATTAATAGACCCGACGGTTTATTAATTTTTCATTTATTAGGATGGTACACACTGGGAGTAACAAAAGACACATATAACATGTATATTCTCAATTTAATCTGTTTCTTCGTCTTCAACGATGCAGATCTCGATGGTGTGGCAAGAGATCTTATCGGCCACGTCCATGATAGACATTTGAATGCGATACTCCCCGGTGAACTCGTGACACATTACGTCCTTCACGCAGTCCAAGGATATTGTTAGTTCTGCTATTTCGAAAACATCCTGAAATCAAAAATGATTACACAACAGGTGTTTTTCTTGTTTTAGTTACACGCTTTTTTGCTGGACGCGAAATAGAAGGAAGATATAAGTTCTAAATTCATCCACCATTCATTTTTAATTTCAAATCATACAGTAATTGTTTAACTGCCCATTAAATATTTTTAATGTATGTTATGATTCCTGCCTGAACCGAAAATCGAAAGGCCTGCAAAAAAGTAGTTAGCCATTATTTAAATATTTTCTAATCGATACTTACAATAGGCACAGGGCAGGAGCTGATATTCAAAGCCTGAATGATTGGGTACCAGGGAGTGTCAGTATTATCAAAACTGTCGCACAAATTAGCTCTGATGTTGTACATGTACTCGTCACCGATGTCCAGCATCTTCCAAATGTCTATCTCTATCTAAAACATTGAGCAACATTTCATTTGGTAAAAACAAGAAAAAAATTACCTTTGTAGGAAAAAATATAGTACATGACGTCACAGATAACGTCCGTACCAAAAAAATATTTGTTTGATTTAAAGCGCGATTCTCTAAATTGGGTACGATGAATAGTTCCTTCGACGCTCGTTAGAGGCGCTATCGACTACCGACAACCGGCTAGCTATCGACATCTGCCATTTAGAATGTACTGTCAAAAAAGTTTCTACGACGGTCGTCAGAGGCGCTGATCATATTTTCATACAAAATTTCTCGATGACAGGTCGGTTGTCGGTAGTCGATAGTAGTACAGAATCGAGCTACAGATCCTTATACAAAATTAGATCTCGATAGAGCAACTGTAGCTGGATTCTCTACCACTATCGACTATCAACAAACGGCTAACTATCGACATTACTGACTGTAGAAAATCACGCTACGGAGCAATAGATTATGATTACAAAAAGTTGGGTTTAGATTTTGTTTCTAAGATACAATTAAAAGGAAAATGTATGCTCACGTCATAGTCCTTAATGAGTTCGCCATTAGTTGCAATAGTACCTCCCAACTTGGCAGAGTCACCGTCTTCGCCTTTCTTAGACCCGAGTACCAAGCCGCTGCAGTCTAGCAGTTCATTTTCAAATCCGTCGCAACTGAACACACTATCCGTGATCATCGGACGGTACACCACCTGGAATCACGCAACTAAAGTTAGTTGGAAAGCCCTGGTATTCTGGGAGTCAAGTCTTACATACATACATAGCTCACAATAATATGAACAAAATTTAGCTTCTTCCAACTCCAAATATGAGTGGAATATCGGAACCTTATTGTCGAAATTAAGTTGAACTTATCAAATGATTTTTTTGGGAATAAGCAATCAAAATATAAAAAATAGTTTTAACGGAACAAACGATAGATAAACGCTACTTGGACTTCTGTTAGATTTATGGTTTACCAACAATAAAATATTGTCAAGTTCATACATTATTTCTGTCCCTTGTTTTGATAATTTTATGATGAATGTATTAGCAACTCATTAAAGTGATAATTACAAATAATATTACCTTAGTCTCCTCCTCATCGTCATCACAATGAATACCAACAAACACAAAACTGAACAAAAACAAATACGCTCCAATATCCATTACTAGGATATCATAAATAACGTTCGATCAAAATACGACACTAATAAAAGAAATGAGTGTTATTACGTGTTGGCAGTTTTTATATGAAGATAGATATCGATCTTTATTGTTGAGGAACATTGTAGATGGGGCTGATAGTTGGTATCGGTACCAGGATTGCATGAGTGGTAAACAGGTTGATTGCGTGTGTAGTTAGGCTGTTTGTCATTGCCAAGGACGCTTGTTAGCGAGGATATCTGCTAGCTACCGTGGGTTTGCCTGACGAATTCTTTGTAGGCTTCTGACATATGTCATTTTATTATATGTCTCTCTATTCTGTGGGTACTTGGGACTAACACCTAAACAAATGAATACGCAAAGAACTGAAATTTATTGGAACCAAAATTTGTTTTGGCTTGGTCTCCCAAAATTTGCTTAGTAATTTGCTTGTTACTTTAAATAAAGGGATACTAAGGTCAATTTGTGTAACTTTGAATCATTTGGGTAACATTGACAGTGGGAATCTGAACTAGTTTCGATTATTTTCTCATATGAAACCAACACAACTGATAAAGGTTTATTTTAGTTTTGCAAACTTTGTTCGTTACATATGAAAAAATTATCGAAACTAGTTCAAATTCCTACTGTCAATGTTACCCAAATGATTCAAAGTAACCCAGGTTGACTGTACGGTAAAAAGCAACAGCTTCTATTCTCACAACATCCTTAGGTATAAACCTCCACGCGAGTATGTCCGACAGGTCATAGTTAATATCCTTAAGATCAAACCACAAGCTGTATCATATTTTGACTCACAATAAACTATAATTTCCTAGATATTAAATGCGTAGTAGAACTTTACGCCGTGAATTTTGTACCACAATGTGGTAGAGTATCAAGGGATTTTTTTTGTTTTCCGTCAAAAGAAAATACATAGCAAAAGGCTAACGAAGATATTTAACTCGTGATTCCTTAATCGTCTTACCTCTGTGATTTCTGTTTTTCTTCATGACAAAGTCATAGTGGTATGTCGGTACCAATACGTAAGTATCACAAAGATTACCTTTCACAGAGTACAAGAGCAAAATCCTTATAGAATCGACTACTTTTCGCCTTGTCTTGTCCGTCCTAGCTACTTTAATATGACGTACTAATGACGTAATATTTACGATTTAACTGAGTTCTTGCAGGTGAACATGTAGCTAAGGGGTAATTTCCACCACGAAAATTCTACATAGGAGTAACTTCCAACTATTACGTCTGTGTATATAAAAAACCAAACTCGAATTAATCCGGGGTCATCCGTCATTAATTATTATCAGTAATTAATTGAGTGTATGAAAGGATACCCTAAAGGTAACTTTATTAAAAACTCTTGAATTCAACATACGAGTATACTAGAACAACATGATTTATAAATAAACCGTTTTATTTTTTTACCTTACACAAAAACCTTACCTTAAAATAACAACACAAATAACATCAACTGACGTAAACAATGTTTTATCAGACATTCAGTAAAAACAATGTTACCGTGTTATAAGTGTAGTATCATCCAAAACACATTTATATTTCATGAGAGCGACAAATGGGGCGCGTTACACCCTGTATATCATTTCCAATATAGTAGTTCTATGTAAATGACGCCTACTTTTAAACTGTCGTAATTTTTATATTCCGATTGGAGTTTCCCCTTCTGAGTGTTTGTTATCTAACAGGAAATAAATGAATGTATTCACAGTTTTGATTTACTGCTCACGTTCGCAGTTTTCGTATTTTTATCATTGTTAGTTTTGTGTTTTTGTTCGTCCATATTTTATTGATAAGTTTCCAAATTGATGCGTTATTTATGTTGTATTGTTTTATCAGAATGTTTAATTGAATTGTTTATTGAGTCCATGTTTATTTATTTTGTTAGATTGAAATAGAAAATATTAAGAGATATTATTTTAGAAGCTGATACAGATGTTTTTGTAATGTCATGATTTTAATTGTATCCAAACTTTTATGTAACTACTACTAGTACTTTGAATTATTAAAAAAATACCATTTGAAACAGACATGCTTACATTTTCCACAAAATTAAATTACTCATAGTCGCGAAAATTAATCGCAGAGTAGTAATATAATTTGTTCTGTTGAGAATCGTTCAGTTGAAAAGCTTGTTGCGATAACACTTCGATCGCGTTGTTTACAAATAACATACAGATTCACTTTTATTTCACTTGGTATGTAACAGGAAAGAATGCCTCATGTCTGCCTCGAAGACTCCCAGCGGGATGGCACATGAGCGTGATAGTTTCACGCGTGAAGCAAAACATCTTGTATTCATACTGCAAGATGATTCAATATTTGAGTATTTTAATAGTAGCGCAATTTTCTACAGTCGATTCTATCGACGATATTTGACAATTAAAATATATAATCATAACTTTTAAGCAAGCTTGTATATTTTTTATATAATAGGATACCAAAATATTTTTGATTATTCATAGAACACAAAATAGATTGCGGTTTATAAATATGAAAACAATATTAATAAACGCGAACACGCATTTTATCTTGGAATGCCTGACGTTTCGACGCGCTGACTGTAGTCTCAGGATGATAATAACCGTATGTAAGTTAAATTGTGCTTTAAAATTGTAATTACGGTTCCCGCTAGGGGCGCTGATCAGTTTTTCATACAAAATCTGTCGATGGTTCTTGATGTCGATAGTAGTAGCGCTGAATAACCTCGCCATCATAGTAACATACAAAACACTGTTATTTATTAATTAACAACCATTTACCTGTTTACCTATTAAATATAATGTCACATTCGAGTTTTTAATTAACGATTAAAGGATAATAGAATTCCTATGTTCAGTAAATCATTTGGTTTGCGGTTTTGTGGCCTAGCGCGATTGTTTCGTAGTCAATTATAAATTAATAGCCTGTTGAAAAGGTACGTAATCAGAAAATTTACATACTATATTAAATGGTTTTCATATTTGTAAAATCATATACACTGGTTAAATATTGCTATTTGCGACTATAGATGCGAATTCTAGCTTATTTCTTAAGTATGGTGAAAGTATCGGACTATTTTTTATTCTTCGATTATTTTTATGCATTTCCTGAAGCTGGATATAAAAATATTCTGCCCGTGACGGATTGCAAGAAATTAATGTTTATCTTTTGAATTCCGACCATGACATTTTAAATGTACTGCAAAAATACATAGTTCTTACGGCGCCCACTAGAGGCGTTAATCAGATTTTCATTCAAAATTTCTCAATAGCTAGCCGGTTATTGATAATCGGTAGTGGTAGAAAAGGTTTTCTTTTAACATTTTTAAACAAAAAATCTCTCTTGATTCAATGTAAAAATCCTGACGTCACACTCCTAAACGAATATTTATGTAAAAACGTGTAGAACATCGTTCGAGTTTATACGTAAATAAATGGAACTATTCTCATTTCAACGAAACGGTAAAAAAACGGGTGATAAATGTGTGAAAACTGTTTACAAGGTAACAAGTTCAAGTGTGACGTTCATTCAACTGCATGCGATATAACCATTGTTCTTGTCCGTCAAGTGACTATTGTTCTAGTTTTGTACTTGATTTATCATTAATTAAATGCAATTGTAGCTTCTTTATTATTGAGATTTTTACATAATAATAATGTTAATAATACACAGCAGTCTCCCTAACTCATAATCATATGCATGCAAAATGTAAGTCAGCAATACGCCATGTACTAGATTTTTCTCAAGTCGATTACGAGATAGTCTCAAAATATTGTTATTGTGTCTTATATGTTTCTGTTTTGATAGGTACATTGTTTACTAAATTAAGAATGCTCTATCTCAACCTACCAGATTGGAGATTTTTTCTAGACAATATTCAAAAAGTCTAATTTATTTTTGAATTTTTCCTAATTAACATTATTTATAATCAATGACTGTCTACTTTAACTACTGAAGTACACCTGATATATTTTTTTTTAATCTAGTAATTACCACAACTATTCTAATTATATTCTAATAACTTTTTGTTCTCAAGATATACGTCGCCGAAGGCTGTTTTATTTTTATGTGAACAAACACGGGCCTTTCCGTGTTATTGTGTCATTACTCGTGACTCATTGATACGGAGCCGCAATGACTTTAACTTACCTTTACATAACTAAGTGGCCGCTAAAACTTAGACACTCATTGATATTTAGTATCAATAATGTTCAGAAGTATAGTTAAGAAATGCAGCATAAACCTTAATTTATTAATGACTTTGTTTCAATCACGTTCACTCTTATATTTTGCGACAAATAATAGACAAAACTAGTTTCCTTTATTGTGAATAAATGTAACACATGAAAAATTTGAATACGACCATTCTCTATGAAGATTTTCCTAGGTACAAAGCAATGATTTGCCTGCCTTGTTTTTATTTCAACATGTATCGATTTGATATCACTGACTGACTGTCTTGTCATACCTTTGAATTCAAGGTTCATTAGAAGCACACATGTCTTAATTCTAGAGGAAAATATGCGAATTATATGTAATTCTAATGCTAATAAAACAACACAATGCCAATCAGAGTCCGTGTGTACTTATTCAATTATGCTTTGGGTGATAATAGCCACTGGGTACTGATGGGAAAACCCCTAATAACTCACATGTCGAGTTCAATAATTCTTATACAACACGTTTGTTTTGTTATAAAGTTATAGCAATTTAGAAAACAAAAACATGTGGGTTTGAGCTATTGTTGTTTGTGTAAAAATAACATTATATAGTGTCAAACAGCTTGATCATGATCTAAGTCTAGTAAATGTAATAAACAGCAGTAATTTTTTTAAAAGTTCCTTCATTTCAAATCAAAACAAAAATGACACCAATAAATAGTATAATTTTTTTCTTCTTCAATTTACGGTAAGCATTAGATCATTAATTTCCCGCATTAACTTGATTGTGAAATCATAGTTAAGTTAGAACATTTATAAACCAGTTAATTTAATACTAAGTATTACTTAGTGAGTGCGACAACACTAGAAAAAGCTTATCACAAACAAGCAAACAAAGCTCAACGAAACAACTCAATAACCGATCGATTTTATCGTACACAAAAATTTGCATACCCCTTTCGAGTACTAGGAGCGCATAACTTTAAAAGGGTAAATGATTTAATTATGCGAACCGAAGTGTCGCGCGCCACTTAATTTGATAGCTGGCGACACCTATATGCAAATGATACGTTACGACTAATTGAATATCTTTGTTCTGAATGTTTGGGGAGCCGCTCGATGACTTTTGGGACCCCAACACTTGGTAAAACATTCAAATGTAATTTAAGTTATTAATTCTACTTTAAAGTTCGAGTAGTTCACAAAAAGTGAAAGTTTTCAGGCAATTTAAGTTTCTGCATCATTTTCTTGATAACGTTAATGTTGCTATAAACTTCTGAGTATGATGTTCATTAAATACATCAACCTGCGAATTCGTTTGTGCAGTAAAAAATATAAAACCACACGTTTTTATCAAGAAAACTCGCTTCTAATTTGGCAATTTAAAACAAATTGATGAATTCTGCAATAATTTTAAAATTATGTTATTACTCCGACCTACCTTTGTAACGTTGAAGTGCCCTTATCATTCAATAAAGGATGTTTTTATTTGCCTATAGTAATACGAGAATAATTCGAGTAATAAAATTAAGAAGTTATTGTCATGGTAATTATCAACGCAGTAAAGAAGAAGACATACGTTTTAATCAATAATAAAGTAGTGACGTCATTATATTTTGGAACGCACACATTCGTATAATCCTATGTGTGTATTATAACAAATAAACTATTTTGATTTTAATATTATGAGTTATAAATACATATACTGTCCTATAGCTGGGAAAGGGTCTCTTCCCGCAATGATAGAAGAAGTCCACCACGTTGGTCAAGTTAAGTAAAGTATATTAGAATTTTATAATAATACTGTCTTTTTACATACGTTTCGTGACGTCCCTAATACAATTGTATGAAAGGTCGTGAGTTCAAATCCCAACTCGTTGAACTATTGCGGCAAGCCCACTCAGAGCTCGGCTGGCTAATTGGAAAGGTTGACAGCACATTACTAATGCATCACGCACTTCTACCATTTATATTGAAAGTAAATACCGATATTTTATTTCTTCAGTAAAAAATATACGTAAGTGGAATTTTATGTTCATTTTACTATGAAATTTGATGACGGATGACATATGTATTCAAGAATGTTTAGATATGCAGGATTCTGGTCTATTTTAAAGTCGACATATTTTTTTTTTTTTTAGTTTTTCCTCAATCGACTAAAAGTACCTTTACTATTGATGTAGTTCAAGATACTAGCAGTTATTAATAATTCATTATACGTTTCAGTTAATAGGATAACTGATTGACTTATAATTAATATCAAAGATACAAGTACATTATAACTACATAACTGCATATATATTACGTACTTAAGATAACACAAATCATTAATAACCAATTAGTTACAATAACAATCTTAAATACGTGGAAAACTCAATGAAACAAACACCGTTTTCCTATAAAATTATATTTTACTATAGTATAAAACAACATCACATTATTCCATCAAAACACTGGACCGTGTACCACAAAAACGGCATTTTTACACTATCCGACACCGACACGACACGACATACACACGACATAAACTTGCTACATTTCAGCCTACTTCACATCTAGTTTTTGCAACTTACTCTCTTTGTAGCAAAAGTACCAAAGCATGCTGCAATGCAGTCATAATTTCATGACATAAACACTACATTTATTCAATTATATTTATTTCTGTAATAAAAAATACCAAAACTTAACCCTACAGTTTTTGTCAGAATACAATGTCGGATAATGTAAAAACGCCTAAAACTTATCAGAAAAAAATGGCAACAATTCACAGTTAAATTTTGATGAGGACAGACTAGTATAATGGCATCACTGATTCGAGGATTGGAGAGTCGATTTTATCCAGTCGATGTATCCGGCTACTGAGGTGTACACTCCAGGCCAGCCGTCTCTTCCACAGCCGTAGCCGAAGGAGACCACTCCTACCGTTTCCCAGACACCGTCAGGTCGTTTCTTCATGAGAGGGCCGCCGGAGTCCCCTCGACAAGCATCCTCGGCGAAGGCTCCACCAGCGCACAGCTGGTTTTCCCCAAGAACAGCTCCAAGAGTTCTGTACTTGCTGACGCAGTCATCTTTTTTGAAGATTGGCAGGCCGAGCTTTAATTTGATGGGGCTGTTGCGACCTGGAAAGATGAAAATATGGTTAAACACGGTTCAATACCTAGTATCCTCCGGGCTCTTTAGGTAAATAATGAATCTGGTCAAGTTAACTGTATAGCCTCAAGACCTCCTTTTTTCGCCAAAAGACGCTTGCCCGGCGGTGGGGCAGTGTGCGTTCGCGCAGCGGAATGCTGTTGAATTTAAAGATATTAATTATGCAGATATTTAGTGTATGACGTCGTATAATTGTGTATGGTAAAAAAAAAATTGTGTACGCAGCCATTGTGGAGAAATTCACCAAAAACTGATTCCGCTGGGCGAACGTTGTCCTGGCGGAACTTATTTTAATCCATAGACTTTAGAAGAAAAGAGGTGTGTCCAAAAATTAGTGTGTATTTGTGTGTAATTGTGTATGTATGAATAAAATGAGTGCATGCATAAACTTCGGAGAAATTCAAGTTTCCGCTACGCGAACGTTTGGCCATTAGCTAGTTTTCATATAAAGCGCTTACATAGAGAGCTGTAGATTTTTACATACGTTGTTTTGAATTTGTTTATATTTGTTTAAAAAACAGATTTAGAAAAAATCGTAGGGCTTAAAAGATAAAAATATAAACGTAAAATACACTTAATAGGTCTTAGTTCTTAAAGTATGCACTTTGGGGTCTAGATTTTCACGTTTATACAAACCTTGTAAGTATCTGAAACATGTTGCCAAGTATCAATGATGTTCCGTTAGTAATTAAAGAGTTAAAGGACAATTTTACCATGAATAGATCACTGTTTACAAAACAGTCAAATATCACGACGTTCTAAAGGAATTGCATGGTAAAATGTATGCCAAAAATTAGTTTATTCATTCAACTATTCACATGCAAAATTTCATGTCATTAAATTTAGTAATTAAAGAAATCAATTAAAATACTGACGAAGCATCGAAAACCTACATAACCCGACCAAGTTCGGATAGCTACAAAAAAGCGTCCATGCAATATATTTAGGTAACATCCCAAAATTTACCGTATAATACAGGTATTGAATTGGTATAGGTGATAACACAATTGTTGTTTCGATATAATTTAAAGGTCATTTATTTTTGTACACCAAATTGTTGTTCAATTGTTCTGATTTTTCAGCTCCAGAATTGACTGGAATAATTCCGGAGTTCCGATAGGTATTCACATTTTTTAAAAGTTAATATTTTGATTTAATTATATTCTTGTGAACGCACGTAATTTAACGTCTGTGGAATATTCCACAAACTGCTAGTCGAACAGGACGCGCGCGGCTTCCCGCTTGAAACGGTACTTCCATCCTTGAAGAAAAGAGAGGGCAATAATATGTAATATACTTAATAAAAAAAATTTTGTACACGGATATTTAAATAGAAAAGTACTTGTTAATTGAAGATTTGTTTTTATCGTAGATAGTTGGGTTATTATTAAAAAAATATTTTTAATTCAAGAAATGCAATTGTTTTATTTTTTCCTAAAGCTTGTGTACGGAACTGTACCATATTAGTAAATACTATATTGGAAGGTTAAGAACGTCTCTTAGATATATGGCTGGGCCGCTTTTTTGTAGCTATCCGAACTTGGTCGGGTTATGTAGGTTTTCGATGCTTCGTCAGTATTTTTATTGATTTCTTTAATTACTAAATTTAATGACATGAAATTTTGCATGTGAATAGTTGAATGAATAAACTAATTTTTGGCATACATTTTACCATGCAATTCCTTTAGAACGTCGTGATATTTGACTGTTTTGTAAACAGTGATCTATTCATGGTAAAATTGTCCTTTAACTCTTTAATTACTAACGGAACATCATTGATACTTGGCAACATGTTTCAGATACTTACAAGGTTTGTATAAACGTGAAAATCTAGACCCCAAAGTGCATACTTTAAGAACTAAGACCTATTAAGTGTATTTTACGTTTATATTTTTATCTTTTAAGCCCTACGATTTTTTCTAAATCTGTTTTTTAAACAAATATAAACAAATTCAAAACAACGTATGTAAAAATCTACAGCTCTCTATGTAAGCGCTTTATATGAAAACTAGCTAATGGACAAACGTTCGCGTAGCGGAAACTTGAATTTCTCCGAAGTTTATGCATGCACTCATTTTATTCATACATACACAATTACACACAAATACACACTAATTTTTGGACACACCTCTTTTCTTCTAAAGTCTATGGATTAAAATAAGTTCCGCCAGGACAACGTTCGCCCAGCGGAATCAGTTTTTGGTGAATTTCTCCACAATGGCTGCGTACACAATTTTTTTTTTACCATACACAATTATACGACGTCATACACTAAATATCTGCATAATTAATATCTTTAAATTCAACAACATTCCGCTGCGCGAACGCACACGGTGGGGCAGAATTTATCCTGCTACTCAAAAAGCCTTAACATAGATTCGCTACCTATCAATAAAGCAATATTTGTAATTTATGTTTGTATAGGAATTAATGTATTCAGTTCCTCTCAACAAAACTAATTAATAAACAGTTAATGAATTAATGACTAATGGTGGTGTCAAAACAACATGATAAATGGCGTAATTACAACTACATCATGAAAATCCTTATTTTCCTTATTTACATGCAATTTAATTTAATTATACTGTAAATATTTTTTCTATTAAATATCCTGCACAAAACAAACTTATAAAAATAGTGGAATCAATGACGTTTATACGTGTGTGCACTTGTCTTGTACTGCCAACTATTCAATTTTTCTTTTTTTATTAATATATATATATTGAAACGAGACTAAACTCTTATTGTAGCAAAGAAAATGTTCGGTCAAAATAACATTGAAGGAGTCAATAACGCATCATACTTCTTCGTCTCGGCAAATTACGCTTAATACCACAAAAAGGTGCATTTTAACAGCTAATCTTTAGTTCAAACCACATCCTGGTAAAGCCTTATTTACAGTATTACGTTACGTATTTCCCAAAGCACCGCATCTACTAAAATAAGTCTCAAAAAAACTCAAGACAATGTTTGATATTTATCGTTATACTAAAATATAATTGTAGGTAAAACCCGTATTCAATGATTCTGGTTTATTTACTTGTTCGCAGAATGGTACAAAATCAATAGTGATCGCTTACCGTCGAGGGTTTTTCCCCAACCTGCGACGAACACGTCGTTGCCTGGAGTCAGTCGTTCACTCTCATCAACCAGGCAGATTGGTTGCACGTAATCTGGAAAAAAAGTAGTCTTAACATCTTGTTTGGACTGTGAAAGAATGGAGCGAGCGCATTTTCAATTAAGGAGAAAGTGTGATGCAAAGGAACTATTTGTATTATCTAGGTTAAGTTAGTTTTACTAATTTACGAAGACTTTGCTTAACGCGATAAAATAATATGCTTTTATTTCCTTGACATCTATAACCACTTAACTCACTCTGCTAACCAATGATGAATGAGCCAGCGATGAATGCATAAAATTATTTATTTATTTACATTTTGTAAAGCTATGATTAAATTTACAAGCTACATTAGTCAAAGCTTAAAGCGAATACAATAAGTTGTTTGAAATCAAACTGCATTGTAATTGAATAATGTTCTCATTTACTATGTAATTCTAATATTCAAAATTCTAAGTATTATTTATGAAAACCTCCTAAATTAATACTAATTTTATTTTTCGAGTGAGTAAATCAGATTTTCTAATAAATAAGGCACGGTTGAATGAAAATTTTGAACATAAATTAAAGTGCAAACGAGAGCTTGATTTTATGTAAAGGTCTTTAGTGTTTAAAGAACTAAAGGAGCTAAAAATCTTGTGTAAATACAATGTGACCTTTAAAATATACATATTGTAAAGACAATTAAGCAATAACATTGTGGTTTAGCTGTAGTACTTTAAACTCATCAGGAGGACGATTAACATATTGTCTTAATCTTCTCTTAAATATCGTGCGTAGTACACACGTTTATCTTAAAATCTAAGTGTTTTTTTTACTTTACCCACAGAGACACATCATAAGCACAACCTAATCCAGATGGCAAGAGTACGAAATGTGTTGATCAAACATACTCTTTTAGCGAAAATTAAGGCGTTTGTTGCGCTCACTTCTCCATAAACCATCAGTATATTAAGTAACCTTAGAGTTAGATTAGATATACTTGAACTGAGCGTGCTCCGGCAGTTTGGACAACTTTGAAACCAGGTTGACCACTAACTATTCATAATATAATAAGTAAAAGTATACTTACATGAAAAAGTCGCTCTTTTCGCTAGCCTCACGATGCCGATATCGTCTCTCCTGTTTTTGTTTCCATCGATGTATCCAGGGTGGGGGAAGGAAGACGCCACGGGGATCTCCTGAGGACGGTCCGCGCAGGTACTGTCCAGACAATCCACGTCAGACTGAGTATCGTATTCACCGAGACGGACTGTTGATCTATAACAATGAAAATATTGGTTACATTTCTTAAATACAGCTGAAAGGTGTGTGCTTGAACACGCTTATGTATAGTAGCGTGATTTTCTACAAATTTCGTAAAGAAATCTGATCAGCGCCCCTAGCGGATACTGAAGGAACAAATTTTCAGTACATTATAAATGTCAAATTGTTGATTTTCGATAATACCGGCTAAAGTAATTACCGCTATAGTTATACTTACCTAGTATGGAAAGCTCTTATCTTTCTGAAATACTCACATATTAGATTCTTTCCCTAAATTGGATGATTTAAATATACATTGATTATACTTTCTCGACAAAATTGCTAGTTGTGTGAAAAACATGCGCTTTGCAATTACGACTAATTCAGTGTAATCAATCGTTTATGTTTCTGTTTCTGTTATTTACATAATTACAATTATAAATCTCAAAACAAATCATAATAATTACATAACACGCCAATTAAATGTATGATACTGTTATCTATTAATAGTATACAAATAGAATATTGGCAAACAACATAATTTATATTTGAAATACGCAAAAAATGCGTTTGTTTATGCGCTACGTATTTTTAGTAAATTTCCACTAGTTTTTTATATTTAAATCAATAGTTTTTAGTCTGATTCGATAACAAACTCTGTGTTGCAAAGTTTGTCAGATTGTACAATATTTATTTTCACTAAATTAAAGCGTTAAATAACAGAATTATAAACATGTAACAAAGAAAACTTTACTCTGATCAAGTTAACGATTAAACTGCCTTTCCTTTTGTCAGCCAAATATTTAGGTACTTATTGAATCAAGTCGGTACTAGTCAGTATATAACAGTACTTTTTTCACCGTGCGTCATGTTGTCTACGTGCATACGTCAACAGCCTCCAGTATCGAAACCTTTTTGTGCCTTTTTTATAGAAATATTTAATATCTCGCTGTATTCAAACTGGTTTCGATGAATATTCAAAATTGTATCTAGCGAAGGTTGATTTTTTCTTCGCGGTTCAGCAAATCCAAGTTCAATTAAGTTCTATTTGAGATTTATAGCGAACGTAATAGATTAAGAGGTAAAAAAACATTTGCGATTTTTATTTAGAGATAATTTTTAGATTTTTTATTGAAAAAAGTAATTTCTGTTACCTTAAACTTGTAAGGATGACTTTAATAGTCTTTATCAGTGATACATGCTATTTCACTTTAGCTTAAGTGCACAACAATCACAATTAAAGGGAAACAATGTTACAATGGGTACTTTAAAACGGTCACTAGCAAATAAACAGTCTTAAATAGACTTTGTGTAGTGATTAGTTTCTACAAAAAAATCCAAGTATCTATTTTAACATGATCTTTGCATTAGCAAACGAAGACAACAACGACAGTTGCCTAATATCTTAAATAATAATAATAATAAGTATATATTTTTATTGTTTTTTATAAAAAAGACAACTCCCGCACTAAGAATTGCTCTTGTGTCGCGGGGACTTTTACAAACATACAAACAATGGACACAAAGCACAAACAGACCCGAAACAATAATTTCTGGATCGCACAAATAATTGCTCCGTTTGGAAATCGAACCCACGACCTCCCGACGCAGTGGTAACCTAAACCACTGCGCCACGGAGGCAGCAATCTAGAAATAATCTATTGAATGTTACTTACAAAGATCCGACTTCTCTTTCAATGGCTCCAGTGATGCAGTGAGCGGCAGTTAGGACATACCGACGATTGATGAGTACTCCTCCACATTGGTACGTGGTTGTACCTTTGCCTGATTACAAAAGGGATATCGTTAATACAATGATTGATTTTATTTGGACTTTAATCTAAACGTTTCGGGAAAGCATTACGCGTAAGCGTAAAGTACAAGTGGAGTTATGTACTTGAAGAACCTTATTTCCAGTCATAACGTAGTCTACAATTGACATTTACTATGGAAAGAGCGCTGACCCACAAAACTGTGAGTCCAACTATTCCATTTGTTGAAAGACTAAATACATAGGTCAGTAACTATCAGCGGTGGGGTTCTTTCACAAAACATAAGATTAATCCAAGCAATATAAGGTAATATCATAAAAACACAACAAATAAATGTTCAACAACGAACAGACTGTTCGAGGGGAATACCTGTACAATTAAACCTAATGAGTATTCGTATCGTAATATAATTTAAAAGTTTAATACTAAACGCATTAAAATGATGTTTTCAATTAGTTGAACGATCTTTAATGCCTTTTACAATAAGGTTAAAGCGATGTTTTTAAAACACGTGTTGTAGTCGACAGCCTGCACGCATAATATCATATTTTTATGAAGGTATGTAGGTCCAATAAAAAATCTAAATTTGAGTTTCTTAGTACGGATTTACGTGCTTCTTGGGATTATTTTTATATAGGATCATATCCTGGATTAACAGGTGTGCGTTCGCGCAGCGGAATGTTGTTGAATTTAAAGATATTAATTATGCAGATATTTAGTGTATGACGTCGTATAATTGTGTATGGTAAAAAAAAAATTGTGTACGCAGCCATTGTGGAGAAATTCACCAAAAACTGATTCCGCTGGGCGAACGTTGTCCTGGCGGAACTTATTTTAATCCATAGACTTTAGAAGAAAAGAGGTGTGTCCAAAAATTAGTGTGTATTTGTGTGTAATTGTGTATGTATGAATAAAATGAGTGCATGCATAAACTTCGGAGAAATTCAAGTTTCCGCTACGCGAACGTTTGGCCATTAGCTAGTTTTCATATAAAGCGCTTACATAGAGAGCTGTAGATTTTTACATACGTTGTTTTGAATTTGTTTATATTTGTTTAAAAAACAGATTTAGAAAAAATCGTAGGGCTTAAAAGATAAAAATATAAACGTAAAATACACTTAATAGGTCTTAGTTCTTAAAGTATGCACTTTGGGGTCTAGATTTTCACGTTTATACAAACCTTGTAAGTATCTGAAACATGTTGCCAAGTATCAATGATGTTCCGTTAGTAATTAAAGAGTTAAAGGACAATTTTACCATGAATAGATCACTGTTTACAAAACAGTCAAATATCACGACGTTCTAAAGGAATTGCATGGTAAAATGTATGCCAAAAATTAGTTTATTCATTCAACTATTCACATGCAAAATTTCATGTCATTAAATTTAGTAATTAAAGAAATCAATTAAAATACTGACGAAGCATCGAAAACCTACATAACCCGACCAAGTTCGGATAGCTACAAAAAAGCGGCCCAGCCATATATCTAAAAGACGTTCTTAACCTTCCAATATAGTATTTACTAATATGGTACAGTTCCGTACACAAGCGTTAGGAAAAAATAAAACAATTGCATTTCTTGAATTAAAAATATTTTTTTAATAATAACCCAACTATCTACGATAAAAACAAATCTTCACTTAACTAGTACTTTTCTATTTAAATATCCGTGTACAAATTTTTTTTTTATTAAGTACATACTTAATCATGTTTCATTTTATGTAAATCAAAATATTAACTTTTAAAAAATGTGAATACCTATCGGAACTCCGGAATTATTCCAGTCAATTCTGGAGCTGAAAAATCAGAACAATTGAACAAAAATTTGGTGTACAAAAATAAATGACCTTTAAATTATATCGAAACAACAATTGTGTTATCACCTATACCAATTCAATACCGGTATTATACGGTAAATTTTGGGATGTTACCTAAATATATTGCATGGACGCTTTTTTGTAGCTATCCGAACTTGGTCGGGTTATGTAGGTTTTCGATGCTTCGTCAGTATTTTAATTGATTTCTTTAATTACTAAATTTAATGACATGAAATTTTGCATGTGAATAGTTGAATGAATAAACTAATTTTTGGCATACATTTTACCATGCAATTCCTTTAGAACGTCGTGATATTTGACTGTTTTGTAAACAGTGATCTATTCATGGTAAAATTGTCCTTTAACTCTTTAATTACTAACGGAACATCATTGATACTTGGCAACATGTTTCAGATACTTACAAGGTTTGTATAAACGTGAAAATCTAGACCCCAAAGTGCATACTTTAAGAACTAAGACCTATTAAGTGTATTTTACGTTTATATTTTTATCTTTTAAGCCCTACGATTTTTTCTAAATCTGTTTTTTAAACAAATATAAACAAATTCAAAACAACGTATGTAAAAATCTACAGCTCTCTATGTAAGCGCTTTATATGAAAACTAGCTAATGGCCAAACGTTCGCGTAGCGGAAACTTGAATTTCTCCGAAGTTTATGCATGCACTCATTTTATTCATACATACACAATTACACACAAATACACACTAATTTTTGGACACACCTCTTTTCTTCTAAAGTCTATGGATTAAAATAAGTTCCGCCAGGACAACGTTCGCCCAGCGGAATCAGTTTTTGGTGAATTTCTCCACAATGGCTGCGTACACAATTTTTTTTTTACCATACACAATTATACGACGTCATACACTAAATATCTGCATAATTAATATCTTTAAATTCAACAACATTCCGCTGCGCGAACGCACACGATTAACAGAGTATTGCTTGAACACATAAAATTTACATAAAGTACTTTGTAAAAACTGACTTCATGTCCCTATAAGCCAGTCGATTTCAAAACGTAATTTTAACATATTATCACTAGGGATTAAAAAATAATTTGTAGATAAAATGCAAGCGATGTCGCAAGTAAAAGATGTACAGCAATATTTTTTATTAAAAAAGTTAAAAACTTGTACTTAAATAGCACAAGGTCGACAAGTAGTAACATCAATTTCTTAAACGAGTCTTTTGGGAGAACTTGTTTTATCGAGACATTGGACGGTCTTAAGTGCCCTTTGCTACTAAAATACGTTATGGAAAAGTCCATTCATCAGACGAATAAAGAATACACCATAAAAAAGAGAAGACAAAAAGTGCAATGTTTTTTTTTTAATTTAGTTAGTACATGCTTGTACATTTTGTTTTATCTCGGTTTATTTCCTTAAACCTGTTTGACTCCAGATCACAAACATACCTCTCTTTTCCAGCTATTAAAAAATGTAGCTGATGTAACGTAGCAACGTACTGAAATGCTACCTCCCTGATTTTCTGCCTTCCTAATAAACTCGGTGTAAGTTGCACTGAGTTTATTGACAAAATATAGATTACCTAATCCATGGTTCCACCGTGCAACCATGGATTAGGTAATCTATATTTTGTCACCATTCAAGTTTAAAACTGCCAACTGCCCTTTAAATTCGAGTTTACACAGCGTTCTTTACTTCAACAGTATATACAATTATAAAATTAATAAATATGTACAACTTACGAGTTCTGTATCCCATCAACGCCATCCAAGGGAACTCGTCGAGGTCAGTGAACTGTCCTCCGTATATTCTGTCCCCGTTGGTGTCAATACCGCATTTATTGCGAGGAGCTGGTGATGAGTCATCAGGGGAGTAATCCTCGCTACTGCTGCTAGACTCTGTAGGCCTGGGTCTTGGACGTGGCTGTAGAAAAATACCGGGGTTAATGAACTGAAGTTTAATTGTATGGTGCGGGCTTTAAAGAAGATTTATTTATTTTTAAATGGTTAGCGGTCCATCTAACGTCGAAGGCGCTCAAGTGTCCACCAAGGACCCACCGATGTTCCTCTTATAGGTATACCACAACACGACATTCATATAATATGGAGCAAGTTCTCCTCTTTTATACAACTGGCGTAACATTTTATAATATCTCTAGCTAGTCACCCAAAAGGTGACTATTCTTTATAGCACTTAGTTGCACGACAAATAACAAGATGGAACCTTATCACATTCAATCAACATAGTCCTACAGTCACGTCCTAGAGACGTCACAATATATCGGAAGAAACTACCTGATCATTAATAAACGTTACAATAAATTAACACGAGACATTATATTACTATGTAAAGTTCCGGCTTCATCAGACGGTGAGGGAATTAATAGCACTATATGCCTTATAAGGTAAAGGTCGTGTGACCACTGGTAATACAATTTCCTCCTGTCTTAACACCTTGATCATTTTCCGAGTCATATGTTACCTACAATATCTCGCTACAAATTAACATAAAAAGAGTTTGTGAAAAAATATTTACTAAAAGACATGGAACTGGTATAAGAACAAAAGTATTATGGGTTTGTCAAACGCTTAACATTTTTTTGTTGCTACAGAGCTACTTAATGTATTGATTCTGATCAGGCATAATATTCATTGCCATACTATGTGCGACGGTCTCTTCTACTAAATCTTATAAGTCCACTCTCTTTTACATGAGACCAATATCCAGAACAGGAAACGTGGGAACGAGTTGTGCTACCGTGATTTTTGCACTATTCTTCTTGTATTCACAACTAAAATAATGGCATACATATAAATATGCTAAACTCTTCGCTATATACTAACTTTGAGGATAAAATGACCAGTATCAAAAATCCTTACCGTAGGTCTCTGCGTTGCCTCCTGATCAGGCAGAGGTCCACAGCAGACCCTAGGAACGTAACCTTCGAAGCCGCACTGCGACTGTCTGAGGTAGCTGACTACATTGGGCGGCAGTGGCCTCTGCTCGAAGGCAGTTAAGAGATCAGGGCAGTCGTACAGGGAGACGCATTCACTGCTCCTCCCTAAAGGTGTGGTACAATCGTCTGAAACTGGAAAAAGAAAACTGTTAGCAAAAGGTTTTATTATCAAAGGGAGGTCTTGTGCAGCACCGATTAATATAAGACTTATAGTCGTCTTAAATGTGGTAATGATGTGTGCAAAGTAATTTCTAAAAGTTTTGTTTTTTCGTCTGAGGTTTGTGTATCTGTAAAGATATCCTAGGCTTATATGTTTGAACGTGTTTAAGAATGAACACTGTACATTTTTACAACTGATGCTATGCTGACTTGTTCACCTACATGTAAAGTTAGCTTAGCATTGAAACCAGTTGGTACTGGATTTACCTGACTTGCTTATTATGTACCGATAAAAGACAACAGCATTTGACATTAGAATACCGCATTGGGTGTTTTGAAGTAATTAAAAGTATGGATAAGCAATACTACGATATTTACTTCAAGTAAATCAAAGAGGGCCTCAACATCCCAGTTAACTGGATTACTTCGGTAAGACTGGTAAACTAAACTACAATGTGAATTTCTTTTTCCTTAGCCTTAGACCTCCAAATCACCCTACCTTCGGCAACATCCGACTAGTACTTCTCCAATGCGTCCTTAATTAATAACTAAATGTGTATAATTTAATGAAAATGATCCCCTCAAACCACAATTGCAGGAATAATCCAATAAATGATTGAAATAGACCGATAACCTCTTCTCTAGATGAGGAAACGTGTACGTAGTGTTATCTTAATTGATGTCAACTTTATTATTAAACGCTTGACGTTATTATTATCAATTATGTTAGAAACGAAACAATAACAGTTGGTTGTGATTTATTGATCCATTTGTAGCACTATTTTGATTGAATGAAGTAAATATTTGTGTGAATAGATTGATCAAATTTCAAAGTAAAATTAAGAACAAAATTTAGTTGCTTTAATGTTATTTTTATAAGAGTTTCTATGATATATACGTTAAAGTTTTATTATAAGCTTTCTGTGAAATAACAACAGACGTAATTTAAAAGTACATAATGTTCAATAATTTCACTCATATCAAAACAACATTTTTTAGGTTTATTCCATTGAGATTAGTTCTTTGTATTCCTAATACACATAAACTAATCCTAAAAAACTCAGAAGGAAACGTCAATTTTTTTTGCAAATAAACAAAACTAAAACCATCCTTTTCAGCTATTCTAATCCGAGCTATTCACAATGCATCTTGTTACATGCAACTAAGAACAAAGCTTAGCATACACTCTAATTTATATTCTCCTTATATCGAACAACGGTAGTCGCATACTAACGAGGGTTGTTTGCTATAAACAGAGCTTGTGCTCATGGCTCACGGATCTCGAACTAGTCATTGTATTTAAATAAGATGAGATGTATTGGATTTACCTAAAACATATAATTTGATGAACATAGTATAGACTGCCCTTTATGACAAAATGTATAAATGCGTATGAAGCAAGACCAGTCTGTAAGGATCGTACCAACGGGCGTTCTCTGGACTCTGTGTACTTTAATGGGATTCTACATACATAATATATGTATAGGCTGAAGGTAGTAGTAGTCTGTAGTAGGTTGTCTTATGTTAGCAGTTATAGCCCGAAAAAAGTATTTTTCCGCAATTAAATAACATTTCAGATTATTTATAATCGAATAACTTCAGGTGGCCAAGAATTTAACTGTTTTTGTCACGAATTATAATCACCCTGTTTGTATGGGGAAACTTGCATATCTAACTTGGCATCCTCAAATCGTAAGTTCCTAACTGAATCCCCTCTAAATATTACTTTTTAACTCGGCAAATCTATCAAACATAAATTTAATATTATGTCTGTTGTGAACCGTGAACTAAGACATAAAATTTTACGAAACAAAACACAACATAAACATTAGACGGTGAGTTCAACTCAGAACCAGTTTGTCTCATCTTTTCCTTATTCATTTATTTACATAATATACATTATTATGTTTTTATTCTTTATCACAGCTTATTAGATTGTTCGTTAATATTACTAGTGAAAAGAATGACGAGATTCTGGATAGTTCTAAATGCTTTGTTTAAAAACAAGTGGAAAGAAAGTTAATTCACTTAATTTTATAATTTCTAACGAAAATTTTACTGTTTAATTTATTTAGAATAGATAAAATAATCAACAATCCTTGAGTTGACTTGATAAGTAGTAAGTAGCCTTCAACAGAATGTCAATTCCTCATTCACGGAATAAAAATTCTAACATACTTATGCATGTATCTTGTACATAATTAACTATAATCAATCTGTCTTATTATCACATTGCTTCTATCTTAATAATATTCATTTTATAACGATATCCATCTACTCACGTTCTAAATCTGTGTACAACGTGACTTGTTTAGGTTATTCGATTTACTGCACAGAAATATTGATGATAATTTAAGATCACCTTAGAAATACACACACCAATCTAACCTTTGTCTAAAGTAGATAAAGTAACAAATCGCATGCACAATCTTTCAGTAACTGTCAAATACTTACGAACACAACTCCAAAAAAGTGTTGACACAAAAACTACACAAACACGTTTCCACATTTTGTTAATAAATAGCACTTTATATCACAAACAACTAAACATTACTGAGTATAATAAGTTTTAATAAATAATATTGTTTTAATAAATAAATGAGTGTTTTAAATAAGTATGTTTTATAACTAGTTGATGCGACCAGATCGCATTGGTCCGCTTCGCTATACTGGATCTTGCGAGGTCAAGACCGTACATTAAATACTCGAATACGTAGTTTTGTTGTTCCTGTACGTAGCGTTCGCACAATATTGATTACTTATAATATATTTTATTAATAATTGCCATGTTTACGTCACTATTGTTATTAAATCGTATGACGTGTGAGCAATTTAGTCCTGACGCGCAAATCATAGTCCGTTTTCGGGTATTTTATTGGAGATTGGAAATGTTTTATTAATTTTGCCGGTATAATGTATCATGTCTGTTTTGAGAATATTTCCTACCGCCATGAGTTATTCATTTGCCGAATGCAACTTAATGAGAAGATGTCGTATTTATCTATCAGTTTTCTCATTACTGACAGATGTAATTTTCTTTTTCACTTTATTCCTTACGAAATCTACCTTTTTATAATATACATTGTACGGAAAGAAGAAATGAAAATATCTTGTTTTAAAAAACTATTTGTTAACATTACTGGTCTATTTGAGGTTAACATTTTAACACCTCCAATCCAATAAATAATGTTTTTAGTCATCAGCATTTCTAGTAACTCTTAAGAATTTCAGGTTTTTTTATAGTATTAATTCACGGGGATTTCTTAACTTCTTTCTAACGCACAGAAGTCTTGCAACATGAATCATTGGACAGGTCAATGTCCTCTTTATTTACCTTTAGTACTACTACAAAACCATTTGGAAGCAAACTAACTTACTAATCAACTCAATAGGAAAACTCAGGGCATCTCATATCAAGTCGTAATCAATTGCCAATGATGAAACCCGCTTACCTGCTACAAAAAAATGCTATTTATTTTTTCCAAATATGTACATATGTACGAGTATGTTCAGTTTTTGACGAAGGCCGCTCACTTCAAATCGCTTAGAAATTATCAAATGCATTGATAATATTTTTCATGCTGACCGTAGTCACGTATTCACTGGCTTTACTCGTTTACAGCTGGCAGGTAATGTAGAAACCTGTGTACAGTATCAACACATATCAGCTCAAAAACTTACGCGCAGATGCGAGCCTCCTTAGATGGTATACCAAACTATCACATTTGAAAGAGTGAAACACTTTAACCAAGGGTAACAGTATTTTAAAATGTAATATTTCTTATTATATAGGAAATTATAAGTTCTTAAAACTATATTGTAAATGTAGGAAGTTATGAAAATTATCTGAGTTCATCAGACTCGCATGAAACCCGGGGTCAAGAATAAATATTTTTCGTTTAAAGCCTCCCAAATATTTTAAATCTTAAAGCAAAACTCTGAATACCATTGGTATAAAAAAAATATTAAGACTGATTCTAAGACAACCTTATTATTCTATTTTTCTTAATAATCTTCAATTCCTTACACTAACTTTATAAGTTTCATGACTTTACCCATACTTTACTTAACACTTTAGCCTATGATAGCAAAGATTTTATCTTCTACGACGTCTCTGAGTCACGGTTTTACCCGGGTCCGCTAAAATAACATAATTGTGCCTACCGCCTCCGCATTTCCTCGGTGATTGTACACTTATTTTGAGAAACAGCCTCTCAATGTCACGGACTTTTATATAGAAACTAGTTTCGGACTAAGTTATGGCCGAGATTCTGATTTCCGGTCACGTAGATACAACAAAACAAATGTTCCTTATGATTTATTAGTAATTAAAGAAAATATTTAATTTGCTAAGTTACAAAAAAATTGAATTTAAAATTTCTTTAAACCAGGTTAAACTGTCAACTTTTATATACAAACTTATCAAGAGAACATTTAACATATTGCAGTCCTACCGCTACGGCACGGGTTTCCTCAGATTTTGTGAAGATACAACAAGCCTTAGCACCTAAATACTTAAAAAATAAATGTTTAATAAAGTTATTTCATAGTAAAATTAGCGTCCAACATAAAAATACGTCGCGTTGACCAACATACTAAACTGTTTTAGTATTATACCACACGATACTGATAAAAGAAACTACATACAAAGTGTTACAGGTTAGTAGACTGGTTACTTAATGACTCAACAATTAGTCAGATTGACAGATGATAGGCCATTGTCTGTTCGATCCGATTTTAATTTGTCCTCGGCCGATTCCTATAACCTATTGTCATAGAAATTCAATGAATAACAGTACTTATTTTCCATACTTTTTCATCAATTCTTGCCCTGTAATCGGACAATGAACCCTTTTTAGGAAATAAACATTTATAAGCTCATTATTCTTGCTTTACTTTCATGACGTCAATATTAAAAATATACATACATACATCTTTTAAACGTAAGGTAGGACTTTTGTTTCAACATGGTTGCTTAGCAGTCGAATAAATACGACTTTATCATATTATATACATTTAATTAGTATAGTGTTATTGGCGGTGAGGCAGAAGCTAAACACAAAAAACGTTACATAAAATCAGTAACGATTAAAATATACCATCATGCGAATATCAAAACATTCAGCAGATAAACATTTCGAGATCTATATCAAAATACGCAATCGTCATCTAACCCAGTGCCCAATCAACCAAATTCGTGGGTCCTTGTGCAACTAGGGCGCAATTTCCTCTCGATTCGCTTAGCTATTAAATACATTAACTTTCAGGAGCCGTCGGCTAATCGCGTTGGGCCCCCGCTTCCGCTCCCAACATTTGATTATACACTCGTTAACTGAGAAAATAGTTCATTATTTACTAAATATACGTTGTGATGGAAGAGAAATTGATTGGATTTTAATGATGGTGATGACGAATTTGTATTGAAACTACGTGCTGTTTTAGAATTTGATTGAGTTATTGAAATAAAAGTATGTATAATTTCATATTGCTGCCTTCAATCTTGTTAAGTTTCCAATGGGATATAATAAAATAAAATCATCTGTGTAAAGTTTTAATCGGCCTTCTCTCAAATATTGAATTTATCCATTGCATATAATTAGCTGTAAATAAAAGTGTTAAATAAATAAATTTACAGGGGAATAAGCAGAATAAGGAGAATATACAGCTTTAAGCTTCTCGTCCACTGTGTCGGAATCAGAGAGAGGATCTTTATTAATTTCTATGACACCAAAATGCCGATCCAGTGGATGCAGCACCATAAAAATTAATTCAAAGCAACAAATTCTCAATTTTAATGTAGGTACAATTTAATGATATCAGTGTTTTTACACCCACTGTCTAATACATCCTACTTGTTTAATAAATATGTATGAAAGTTCCAAATACGGCGGCAGTAAGTAGAAAAATATCCGTGTAATAATTTTTCAACACAGCTTATTGGTATTGATTGCATCAGTATTTTCTGAGGAAAATATACCGGACTTAATTATTAGAAAACATCCTTTTCGACACCTTAGTTTTTATCCTTATTTATGTGATATCATTAATCTAAATCTCCACATCAAGATGTTTTGTATTTTTTCTCTACCCCGAAATGTCATATTAGATTATCTTAACTTAGCCACGTTTGTCAGCTGTCGACACTTCGTGACTAGTGTGGTTTAAACACTTTAAATACCTGCATAGCTAAGCATTCGCAATATAAAAAACACGATATTCATATGGCATTTTAAAGGACCAATGACAAAAAACAACATTTTCAAAATACAGTTTATCTTTAATACCGTGTACAGATTGATATCCATAGGTGGACCCACGAAATCGTTTCGTTGTATTGTAAGTAAAGCACGTATTCAATCGAACTCGGACGACCGCGTCCCAATCGGGGTGTATCCTTAAAATTCTGTCGCCCTGGTACCGTTTATTTTTGTCTAACGTTTCGGTACTACTAACATTGACTGCCTCCGTGGCGCAGTGGTTTAGGTCACCACGCCGCAACCATTGCGTCGGGAGGTCGTGGGTTCGATTCCCACACGGGACAATTATTTGTGCGATCCACAAATAATTGTTTCGGTTCTGGCTGTGCTTTGTGTCCGTTGCTTGTATGTTTGTAAAAGTCCCCGCGACACAAGAGCAATTCTTACTGCGGGAGTTGTCTTTCAAAAAATAAAAAAATAAAAATAAAATATAGGTATGGAGAGTTCGAATAATTTCCACTTGTCACAATTACTTTAGCATTTTATTGCCAGTAACCGTAGATTGTATGTCGATGGGTGAGTGGTACTTTGTATATTTATTGATTATAAAAATATATAACGTATCCCAAAATATGATAACGGAGACTTGTATACAGACTATTTCACGAACCGCAAATTGTATCGATACGAATTTGCACATTTTTCCTTATAAAATACAAAAAACAAGATAAAAATATATTTTGTTAAACAAAATTAGGACTGATATAAAATTCTCAACACGCGTAACATTTTAGCTGACCAATGAACATGTCATTAGATGTGACCGAAGTACAAATTGCAGAATTGAATGACATCAAAAAACGTTTACTTTGCTGAATATTTTACATGTTCTTACAATATCTTTGAACGCCGAAAGGTAAAACTAACTGTCGATAAAAATACCTGGCTCCCATTAAGACAAGCTAAGCAAAGCTTGTACAATCTCAGCAGTTTTAAGAATATCCCCTCAGGATCGGAGTTCACAAGATGCCATGATAAATCGCTGATCGGTGCGCTGCAGATTGTGGCCTCTCCCACTGTCTCAAAAGCTTTACGTAAATAATTGTAACATACTATTTGCGATATCGTGGTTTTTGGTTCAACTTGTAGTCTCACAACTTAGTAGAGAGAATAAAATGCACAATTTATCTAGATTATAATTATATAATAAGAGCAGTGATAGCCGAGTGGTTTAAGTTGACACCTCCCACGCAAGTGGTCGCAGGTTCGAACCCGAGGCAACACACCAATGACTTTTCGAAGTTATGTGTATTAGAATTATCACATGCTCCAACGGTGAAGGAAAACATCGTGAGGAAACCTTGCATGCCTAAAATTTGTTTAATACATTTATTGAGGGCATGCAAAGTCCCCAACCCGCACTTGGCCAGCGTGGTGGACTCAAGGCCTAAACCCTCCCCCATTACGGGAGGAGACCCTTGCCCAGCAGTGGGACAGTAATGGGATAAATTTATTTTTTTATTATAATTTTTAAACCCGTATCTTTTCTTAAGCATACTAATTGAAAAGAAGACAGATGTCTCTATAAATTAGCTGTCAATTTGTCTATAGATAAATTTATCTAACACTTATCAACAAACCTTAGTATCCAGCTATATTAGATTGCTGCAAGTCTGCATTAATGCAGTTTGATTTTATGCATTTAATCAGCGCACGTTTGATACAAATACAGTCACGCGATCGAATTCATAGAAATTAGACAGGATTTCCATAAAATTCTCAGAATTAAGAACTGTAGACAAGACCTGTGCAACAATCATTCATACATTTTCTAATAATTATAACGTGATATCATTGGTAATTTTATTAGTCAAGAAACCAAATTCTTTTTCACAAAACACTAAAGAAACATACCTCAATGTAATGCTAATTCGTAAGCAATGAGCAAAAAATTCTAAGAAATATTTACATTATGTTTTAAACATAACAAACGCATTTATATTGCGACTATAGCTTCTAATTAAAATTATTCATTCATTAATTTAGATATTTAATTTTCCCTAATACATTATTCCATGGGTAAATAACATGGATGCGGTATATCATCACTATCTGTGCGACACAGTTCCTGGTATTTTACTGTTATGTACAAAATAATTATTAATTTTAATTACTAACTCGTAGGGTTGCAGTAGATGAGGCTATGGCGTAATTAAGATGGGCTGTAACAGTGAGCAGAAGCGGGCTTATAAGTAAATAGATTGATCGAATAAGACTCCGAAAAATCCGAAAGAAGAAAAACAAGGGAAGGTCAAGTTGCAGCAACGGTAGCGCAATTCTCTACAGTAGGCGCTATCGGGTATGGAGACAATGACATTTAAAATGTACTGCCAAAATAGTTTCTACATTAGCCCGCTAGAGGCGCTGATCAGACTTTCGTGGACATTTTTTCGATAGATTCTATCGACTCGACAATCGACTACCTTGTCGAGTCGATAGAATCGAGCTACTGTACAGCGAAATAAGAAAATAAAAATGCATCTGTGAATAAGGTGTTTCCCCCACAAGCCTTTGAAAAACATGAATAGAAATTAGAATTTATTATAATTTATACTTATTTGTTTGGTATTATTTTTAACATCGTTTTGTATTTTTGTTTTGAAGTTCACATTATAAGGAAAAGTGTATGTTGTTCCATATTAGTTAAATCAGATAAACAGACGATTATGAATTAAGTATCTGAAAATCTTTGAATCCTGTTTATGATATCAGAAATCACGCCTTCCTGTAAAAATATCTAAAATTCACCTTCTGTAATGCAAAGAAACCTTGCAGCTCTCAAAAATATCTTCAAAATATTGAAATATAGAAAGAGATTGCGGCCATTGCTCAGCATCAACGGCCACTGTCAGACATGTTATCGATGGCCCCTAAATATTATTTATGAACGTCTCAGGCGGCTGCGCTCCTAGTACTCACACTCCTGTTATTTGCGCAAACACTTTCTACCAATACTTGATTTATTGTGCCCTGGTACTTTTGGCGAGGATGCTTTACAGTTTTTCTTAAAAATTTCGACGACTGGGATAACTTCGTGTTATTTTCGATTCTGTAATAACATTGTTGACAAAAGGTGCCTTATCATTCATACCTAATTTTGATTAGCTTAGATTAATAAGCTTGTAATAAAATGTCATCTTGTGCGTTGTTAACATTCTAAAGAAACTACGAAACTCTGCCTTCCTCTAGAAAACATAATTAAAATGTGGTACTAAAACAGCAAATCAAATATCAGCAGCACCGTAAAGGCATATAATAAACAAATTACTCGTTGAAAACTCAAACAAAAATACAGAAAATTTGCCAACTAAAACTTTCAAATCACACGCGGAGTTTCAAACACTCATTAGGAAGTTCGTATCGCTTTCATTACATGTTTACTTTGAATAACATTTTCGTTAAAAGCTTTTTTCTCATTGATATAAATGACGTCGTCTGGACATCGAACGTTGGACATTTATCACTAGGAGCGAGTGGTGCATCGTTTGTTTGGTGTCCGGTCTAATAAACGACTGAACGATTGTTGGTCATCTCGATTTAGTCCAGTCGGTGTAGGGGGAGAATGGGAGGGCAAAGTAATTATGGGGGTGTTTTGCTTTACGTATGTGATGAGACTATTTTGTTTTCGCAAATTGTGAATGGACACTCAACTCGTGTAAATCAATTCTTTCATCTTTAGAGCGATTTTGTATATGTACTTACTACAAGTTAAGAATACCTATCTATTAAATAATTATTTCGGGAGTCTTAATCCTTGACCATATAATTAAAACACTAGTCTCAAATGGGCCATACAGGTAATATCGTTATCTTGTAATGAGAGATTTAAGGTCAGAATAAATAATTTTAGGGGTACGGGCTTATTTGACTAATTTTCCAAACCAAACTGGACAGTACAGTAATTCTCCACTACTAACAGCCAGCTAGCTATCGAAAAATTTCGTATAACAATCGGTTACAGAAATATCGTACATTTTTAAATTACAATTGTCATACTCTCATAATTCGATAGTACTGACTGTAGAGAATCGCGCTACTGGACACAACAAACATTTCTTAATTGAACATTTACATACATAATTAAAACTCCTTGAGATCTCTGCACAGCGGTCAAGTGGTCTAACTACAGCAGCTCTCAAGAGGTCAATATAAGGAAAACTTAGTTGTGGGCAATCCCCGGTAACGCGCGTTCATTGACCGTGATATCGTGATGCATAATCTTTGTCATTAGAAACGACCGTGAAATCTTACCCACCTTGGAAGCCACATCTAGTTTTGAATTTACGGCTATGTCCGGTATGGCGTTGAAAGTTTAGTTGTGACAGACCTGCCTCATGGTTTTCCTTCTTTTTATAAGTAATTTATAAGCCTCCGTCAAGCGCAGCGTCTAAAATAATTTTAAAAGTCATATGAAGAATGTTATTATAAAATGCACTGCTGGTCATTAATCTTTGGTCGCAAAATTTCCTAAACAAAAACGTAATAAGGTCGTACTTAATAAAGATGCACAATAATGCAAAACGAATCGAAAATATGACAAGTATTCATTCAACATTTATTACCTGTGATCATCGCAATTGCATGTGTGTGATTGAAAATGTGCAATGCGCAATTTAGCTCAAAATAAATTCAGTGTCCGTTTCTCGAAAATAATAAATTGAGGCCGTATTCGTAATTTATGTAATTGCATTCAAGAAAAATATTTCTAAATATCAGCTTCCGTAATTTAAACCTTGATCTTCTAAAATGACTAAAACGTGCGTATCATATTAGAAATACATAACTTAAAATGGAGTCTGAAATATCCTTAGAACTAACTAGAGTAAATAACTAAGTGATTATTCACTCTCTTTGCTCTGAACTTTGGACTCCCGCTGACAAATGAAAGCCTACGACCGTGACGTCATAAGATAGATCTGTAAACATTCCTATGATTTTCACGTAATGTAAAAGGATGCGGTTAAACCTTGGGTTAAATTATAAACCAGAGCGTGTCACGGAGTGTTCACGATTTATATTTGTAAGTTACAATCATTTGACCAAGGCTGTACTAATGCCGCGTGCATAAAAAATACATCGTCATTCTAGATGATTTGATTCACAAATTGTGCCTACTATGACATATTTAGATCATTAGTCGTAATCATATAACTATTAGCCTGAAGTAAAAAAAACTTATGAATTACAAATCAATTTTTTTATAAAAACTTTTAATTTATTCAGTGTCAAATTGAACAAAAATGATAAAATCTCCTATAATCAAACTCAATTATAGTATAGTAGCACTTATAAGATTATATTTATCGCTTGTTTGTGTTTTGCATTTCGGAGGTTCTTATAGTTTCCAAATGAAAAACATTTCAAAATTCACATGTCTATATGTTTTCTAGATAAATATAGCCCGCTAATAAACTATATCTAGTAATATCTACAATAACAAACAGTAACTAAACGAAGCTGCCATCATAGCGAATCACTTAAACGAAAGTGCGGAACCGGGGGAAATACGAATCATTATTTAACGTCAATGTTTAACAAGATTGGCCTCGCAAATGGGCCGGTAACGATGCCAGCCGATTGCCGCCGCACTGTAGACGTTAACAACTAAATTAACTTTCAGAGTACTTCGATTTTATCGGGGACAAGTTTGCTTTATTATTTTACGAAAGGAAATTAGGGTCTGAAAAATTGTGTCGCTCTGTGATCGAACTGAAATTCTGTGATGCGAACTTGTTAACTTTGAACTAACTAAGTTTAATTTTTGAAGCTTTTATAAGTCTTATTGAAATAAGAAACTTTTTGATTCACAGGTATTCTTAAGTCCTAAGACAACTTTTTGAGAAACATTCTCCCAAAGTCCTGCATAAACTTTACTAAAGTGGGCACTAAAATATTCGAGATAGTCAAAAAAGCACATAAGAAACTGTGTACGTATCTATAACGCTTTATTTTATATTGATAGTAAATGAAAACAATCATGCTAAGGACAAGAAGAAAGATATTTTTTAGAAAGCTAAATCGCATTTTTGTACGTCACCAACATAATATTCCCGTCATGTTTGTTCCCGGCGGTAACCTAACTTCGTATAGTTTACACCTGAATCATAACAGTATGACACTTAAGATTCAGACGGCATCAATGACGTAATAAATATTTTCCCTATTGTTGCACTACAACGTCATCGATAGCCACAAAGTATCACAACACGTAATATAATGTCACATATTCTCAGAATAACTCAAATAGCGGAAATAGTCGAACATGACTCATGTTATACCAAGTATCTTATTATCTCCTCGGACTGGGTACAATACTAGTTCGGGCTTTCGGTAATCCCCTAAGATTTGATTGGAAACACCATTAACTTTCGTTTTTTCTATATGTAAGTGTGCCTATAGTGACGTTATTAATAAACCACTCACCACTTCCGATAGTGTGATTTATCTACAACAGTTTACCTATAACAGAATTAATAAAAAAATGATGCGAAAAACGATCAATATTTGGTACCATCCAAGGCATTATTATTGCCTTAATAATAATAGATACACACAAAAAATTACACATTTTGCGTAGGACAAGGCAGAGACCAAAGAACTCTACTACATTTTATGAACGATAGTAAATTATAAACAATGAAACTCGTCAGAGAATATGGTAATAGACAGATTTTAGATGTGTTTTAAGTTCACATCCAGATACTGATACGAAAGTTATCTATAAGTTGCTACACCTGTAAATGCTTCAATAAATTCTAGAGTCAATGCACGAACTTAATTAACATCAACTTGGTGCAGACTTCTCAACCACCTAAGTTGCTTTTGACATAGATTGACAGTCTATCTATAAGCGCTGATTACAATATTGATCTAGTATTCTATGTTTAAACCTAACACTAAGAATCAATTAATCTTTGGCAGCCTTTGCCACAAAGGGATTGAAAATTAAAATCAAATCTCGCATTGTTCAAAATCACAATTAAATTGGTTTTGTCTCAAGTTAAATGATTGGAATATGCTGTCAATTAAACTGTTAGTGAAAGTTAAACTATTATTATGCCTGTTTTAACTTATGTGATAAGTTTTGGAGTTATTAAGGCAGAAATTTATCGGTTTTATTATTAGTATGGTGAAGTTTTGAAGTTAGAAGCTTTTATTTAGTGCCAACGTGCGTAGATTACGTGCTTTATAGGACTGCATAATACCTAACTAGTTTTAAGCAGAATAATTCTACCCTTTACCTAGTACCTACCTGTTGGCAATGTAAATGAAATCTCTATTTATTACGATGGTTCGAAAGATTGTATATTGATATAAAATACGTGCAATATGTGTTTAAAATACAGGCAATGAAAGCAATAACATCGTTTTAAGTACCGAAATAGATCTTCGCTTATTTAATTTAGCTATCCCTCTGTCATATCTACCAGGACTAACATACCTTATGTGAAAGAAGTATTACGAAATCTTACCAATTACCCTAGCCTTATTATCCACGCTCTCAAATCTCGTCGGAAACGTATCCAAAAACAAAAGCACCCAATTACAGTGGCATCAGATGGCTGTGTGTGTGCAATTAAAACAAAACAGCACATCGCAGGGGTCGCCTTTTAGCACCTATATCTTCTTTACTTTATAACAACATAAAGAACGCTAACGTTGTAAACTTTCACGTAAATCGTTTATGTGTAGGATCGCCAAATAACTGTCGTTGCGTAGATTGTCTGAGTGCATCTGAGTTTGATGAAATTGTTATGTTCTGCGAAGAATAAGTTAGTAAACATTTCAATTCTAGATGCACGTATAGGATTGTGCGTTCGATCTGACTTGATGATTCTTATAATATTATGTTATAGGACCCGTTGCAGTATAATATTATAATAATATGTTCAAAAATACCAGTAGTAAAAGGGTGAATCTACAAATTAATCACCAATTTAAGTATATTGATTTCCTAACTAAATCATATAAAAGTATACAACTGTCGGAGGAGAGAATAAGAGTATAGAGAGATACTTTTTGGTATCTGATATTTTAAGACAAACATCAACTACCAAAAATCCATCATCATAGTCATCACGTCGCATTTACTACATATACAGCCCCTTCTCAACATAATAGAAGAAAAAGCAAGTAAACTAAACGACTTCATCAGCTGCGACAACATCAGACATTACAACATAAAAGAAGAAAAATAACGCTATTAATCCGGAATTTTCAATTCTATCACATGGCCACCCTGTTTATACGGGCGTGTGTGCACTACCAGACATAAAAGGGAATTAATAAGGCCATTTCGTAGAGCGATTCTGCAGACAGATAGCCAACCTTATACTACGAATAAAGCTCCAAGATATACAAAGATATTGAAAGTTATCGATTTTAAAACTCTGGTTTTCTACTTCAATCTAACTCCGGTTTTATTGAAAACAGTTTTGAATTGCAATTTTATTTGGTATTACATTTAAATAGAAGTTTATAGTATTGTTTAGTTTTCGGTTTCGTATCATTATTTTTGTACCTTTTGTTTTATTTAAATTATGTTTCTTAGGAGTATCAAATAAAAGTCAGCGTTTGAATGGTTGTCCCTACTCAGTAGCATATTGTATTACGGTATTATCATGAACTAATAAAAGTTTAAACATCGACATTGAGTCTCCTGATTAATTTTGTTAACAAAATCGCGACAACAATATTGTATTATAACATACTAGAACAGCACTTACTTAAACATACTAGAACAGCACTATGATTACAAAACAAATAACAAAAAAATGCAATTAGTGACACCTATTTGATGCTTTTCACTATTAAATCTTAGAAAAAGTAAGTAAACAGTCAACTGAAACTTAATTTAATCCACACTTAACAGTACCAAAGTATTAAATACACAGGCTGGTGAATAAAAATCCCACTACTGAAATAAAGAATATAATTCAATATTAGCAACTAAAGCACATTCGAATCTAAAATTCTAAAAACGAATTGTACAATTTCATCTTAATCACAGTTAGACGATTAGACCGCCTTAATCAAACCTTTTACACCTTTTAGCAATCTACAGAGGATTAAATATAATATAATTAATTTTAAAATATGTTACTGAAGAGCGGGGCCTCCTAGCACAGGTATATCTTTTACTTAAAAGGAGGTCTCTATTGTAAGATTCAATGTAAAGTTGTACTAGTTACTGCAATAAAACATTTTTATTTTATTTTTTATTTTTTATTAAAGCCTGATTGCTATGAGTAAATAAAAAGGCGTTATATCTTTTATCCGAGGTGAAAATGTTCTTAGGAAGGCGAAATTCAAATGTGCTATTTTATTGGCTCTAACTATAAAAAGAATGTAAAACCAACCCTCATTCGAGCTCAGTAAATACGGACACTTAGATTTAGCCATCAAAGTTTCGGGTACTCAAAAATCCATTTGAAAAATACACATTTTATATGTTAGGGTTTTTACAGACTGTTAACACATTTGGTTTGTGCAGTTAAGTAATAGCTCTCATCGTGCACATAGTCAACAGACTAGCGCAATTGGTAATTTTAGTTATTACTCGAAACAATAAATTCGTCTTGTGTCATATTTATTTTTTAATGAGGGTGAATTTTGTATTATTTTTAATAGCAAAATATAGTTATATGGGTAAACGTAAACTTTGTTTACATAGAACCTGTTTCAAATTTACGCAAATATTTGGCTTCATTTAATACTTTGTTAGCTTTACATAAGTTGATTCTGCTTCAATTTCAGCGCTTATTGTGAATTTGTAGATTTAATGTTCACGACTTTTAAAAGCTAACATCAATCATGACGACTAAAACCAATGACCATCGACTAACAAGATTACGAAAGCTCTTAAAAATGAAATGTGCACTCAATATCGGACCCACTGGCCACGGGTCGAACAGTGCGTATAACATGTCGTAATACGACCAAATTGCATTACTTGCGCACTACACTGCACTTTATTGCACAGTGTGCCACCGCCCTTACCGTCTGGCTACATAACGTTATAGAATTGGCCATTTCGAAAGGGTGCGTTTATAGTGCATCAATGTGAATGCCCTTTATCGCACTTAAATTCTAAGGTGGCATTAGAATTACGGCTCAAAATAAGGGTTAGAATATACGTATGTATTAAAGGATATTAGCCATAAACTTATGTTATTGTATTCAAGCCATTCTCATTTTCGTGGTTAGTTTTAATCGTCAGTCGTAACCGTTTACAGTGTCATAATAATTTCGAATAAAGGATCAAAACGCGAATTAATGTGCTGTGTGAAATCTTGTTTGCAATTCATGTTTATGTTGTTTGGAATGTTGCTTTCTGTGAAGTGAAATTATGTAAGTGCTGCTCTGATTTTAGATTTACTTGTAGCTTTTAGTTGTTCTTCATTAAAGTACCCAATTTATATGTCTGTATTGCTGAGACCGCACAAGGATTTTTGGTAGCACACATCAGTACAGTAGCCGTGATTGCAATGTTGTCACTTAATAGATAGTAAATACGTTAAATTATTAGGAAAATAGACGCTTGTATTCAAACAGGGTTAACACGTCATATAAGTGTTTCGTCATACAAGTATAGTCTACGTCATAAACACTTTCCAGATTACGGAAAACACGTCACAATCAAGAATGAGTAACAAAAACGCCTGTAGAATATTGCGTAGCACTTTCGTAGTCAGTAACCTTGCTACGAGACTACGGATGATGTCATGTAGGGGTTGGATGGTGACGTCATCCCATCCCCTCTACGCGTTGGATCACGCCCAAGGAGATGATTTAAAATACGCAGTTACGAAATTGTTATACAATATTTGTAATATATGAGTCATTTTGTGTGTAATTTCGAACGCGCCATAAAAATATCATAAAAAAACAAAAAAATATGTAAATAGATTATGACTTTAATACACTATTTTTCTGTTAATTTTCTCTACAAAATACACACAGTATAACAAAACATAGAGCTATGAACTATTTATCTATAGATCACTTAATTTAAATATTCGTTTCAAAATAAGTAAAATAAAACGTTCGACTAAGTAAGGTAAAGTTCGAGAAAGGACTCTTCACAATTGATTAAAACTAACCTAATGTAATTAAGGTCTTCAAAAATGTGCATAACTATGAGAAACTAAGAATTAAGTACAATAATTACTTTCTTCCAAAACTACTTACACACCAGTGGGTTGTAAGTAGTTTCTCACCACAAAATATCTATCGAACATCATCAATCTTATAAACTATAAAGTTGAAAGTCTATTTCAGTACTCCCATTCACAAACACATTGAAAAGAAACCACATCATAAGGCTTGCAACAAAAGATGTTTTCATGTTGTAAAAATAAAATATTGCTATGATTAAATGCGAAGGCGTTGGCGACGTATTGAAAAAGTCTAGTACAACTCTACGGGGTTCAATCAGATAGATTAAAGGGCCTTTGAGTGTATCTGATAAGATAGCTAGTACCATTAACTAACTATTATACTTGTAAATGTGTGTTCTCACTCTGACTTGTTTTATTGAATTGCTTTTTGCTGTTGAATTTAGACGGTTCTGTAGAAACTTTGGTTATTTAGTTGTTTACTTTTATAAAATTTGAGGTTTATTAAGGCAGTGAATGAAGCTCAGTAGTTTCTATGAGTATTGAGGGCTAGATTCCCTGACGGAATAGGTACATTTCATTTGACGTATCTACCCTCTCAATCTAATAGGTGCCTACCATCCAGATAGGATTTGTCAATAGTCATGCTTAGTGTGGTAACATTTTGATACCGCTACAAAATCAGGTACATATATTATTTTAGGTCTAGATAGTATACTATGTAGACCTATATATCTAGATAATATGATTCTAAAAGTACGACGAACATTACCTAACAGAAATAAAAATACATTAACAAGATCAGACTGGAATCCAATTACAAAATGATTAAAAGGAAATCTAAAAATCTAATATCAGCTGAATACTAGTTTCGTCGGTAATGCAGCTGAGTTTCCTATTCCGGGCGCAACTGTTTAATTTCGGTAAGATCTTTCTAGTGTATTTGACTTTCTGTCTAGCCTCTGCTCTCCGCCTTTGCAGAGGTACTTGGTAGCCAATTCCGCCAAATAGGATGGCTCGCGTTGAAACTTCTTTCATCCTATGAACACATATGGCGAGGTTTCTTCCTATTTCGTTTAATGAGTATTTGATCATTGATTTTTGTACCGTAATTGTAATATTAAAAGAAACCTTTAATATTTTTGCATTTAGAGCTAGTTTGATAGTTGTTGTTTTAGGAAGGAGTCTTTAAGTATTTTTTTTAATCTTAGGCAACTAATTTGGCGGTAGTAGTGTGTAATTGGCAATAACAAAGCTCAAAGTATAAATACTGCTAGAAAAGGCTGTCCTTTTCTTTTAAATTCTATAATTGGTGGGTGTTGTTACGTCTTTTATGAATGGATCCATGACTCCAAGTCATCTCCATATTGGTTGGTCTCCCGCTTCGTCGATTACCCTCTGGCAATAAGAATAAAGCATCGAATAAACTATCAGCAACAGTGTAGTCTAACTTCAAACATATTATTTCACTTTTCCAATACAGTATAAATGAGGTGCTTAAGACTAATAAAGATAATAAACCGTTTACATTACTTACACTGCCTACCATTTTAAGAGTGCCACATAAGATATCTTATCTTAAAGATATGTATATCTATTTAGTCTGACTTAGACTTAATACTCTAATCAGATACTTCGATCTACTTTCTCTGGACAATTTCTATGAACTGGCATCAATACAGGCAACTATGTAAATAATAAGAGATTAAGCTATCTATTCGCGGTAACGAATCGGTATGACGCGGTGCATTTATTTTGAAACAAATCGACTGTCGCTTTAAGTAGGGAAATATATCAATTCTGAATGTATTGATACACGGACTACTAAGTTTTCTAAAGTATATTAAATACGTACTTATTGAATAGACTACCAAGAAGTAGCCGTAAGTTAATATATATTACGCAGACTTAAAAAGCACCACGACTTGGGTTTACTGATTTACTTTCCCTTCGTATTATGCTTCTCGTTCCTCAAAAATGATTTCCAACTGTTTTATTTTGAACTAGAGGCCGCCCGCGACTTCGCCCGTGTGGAAACCCTTCCCGTGTAAATCCTGATCCCTCGGGAAATCCGAGATAAAAAGTAACCTATGTGTTATTCTGGGTTTTTATCTATATATATACCAAATTTCATGGTAATCGGTTCTGTAGTATTTGCGTGAAAGAGTAACAAACATCCATACATACATACATACATACTCACAAGCATTCGCATTTATAATATTAGTAAGATTTGTGTTATATTAAAATCCTCAAAAATCCAATAAATAAGATACAACGACGAAAGTCCAAAACAGTACGACACCTCTGGCACCTAACATTTCATGTTTTTGAGAAAATATCCGAGTTGAGTGCGGGTATACGTCAGATTGCAACGAATACACCTCATACAGCGGTAAGCCGGTACTCGCATGTAAATATTGACTCGTTCTGATCTCATCACCTTATGAAATGCAGAATACAGATCTGACTTATTTGCGTATATTATTTTCGGTAAAGCAGGTTACGTCCTTTCCTGTTCAAAAATAAATATAATATTGTTATGATGTTGTGAATGATAACTTCGGATCATTATATAAATTGTTCTTAAAAAAATTAAATATGTTCTTTTAAATAAGAACTCTTATAATAGATACTTAGATATAGAACCGACCTAGCTATCGAAAATCGGTTTAGTGCGACTAAGGCCTGGGTATACTATTTTGGCAGGAATTGCGCTTGTTGATAATGTTAACAAAATAGCATTTTGCCCACAGAAAATTGTAATAAGCTAAGTCTTATCACAAACTTAGCCACGTAGACACGGCATCTAATATGTTTCAATCTATCCTACCCACTGTACTATTAATTGCTTACAACCAGCTATCAATCATAACAATCACTAGTAAAACGGTGTTTGCCTTTGAGTTTTACGCCGTCATTATTTATCACTGAAAAACTTGACTGTCTGCAAGCACCGGACATTGCAACACAATAATGTAGGAGAGGCTTATTACACCTAATGGCCACGGTAGCTTGACAACAATTTGATTGATTTATTATTTGAAAATATAAACAACTTGTTTGAAGATAAATATTAATTTGAATTGAAAGGAATCGGTAATGTAATTGAAGTTTTAGAGAGCGTGAAATAAGGATTGCTTTTGCTTAAATGCTAGTTTTATTTAGTGTTGGATAATGATGTAGTGGTTACAGAATATAAAATACAGGCAGTCATTCGAAATCAAATAAAAAAATCATAGTACTCAAATAAATAAAGAGACAAAATTACGTATTCAATAGTTACCAAACGGAGAAAAACAGCGGTCAATGAATGAAAATAAATAAAAGTACCTAAATCAGATAATTTTTTAATCGCATATTTTGTAGATAATTTTGCGGGCTGATTTTTCTTCTTTAAATCTGTTAAAATTTGTCGTTTTCTAATCGGCCTTGCTTCTTTATTTCTAATCCATACTAATATTATAAATGCGAAAGTAACTCTGTCTGTCTGTCTGTCTGTCTGTCTGTCTGTCTGTCTGTCTGTCTGTCTGTCTGTCTGTCTGTCTGTCTGCTACTCAATCACGCCTAAACTACTGAACCAATTGGCATGAAATTTGGTATGGAGATATTTTGATACCCGAGAAAGGACATAGGCTACTTTTTACCCCGGGAAAATGGCGCATTTCCCGGGAAAATTCAGGTGGCGAACGAAGTCGCCAATAATGACATTAAATTAACAAAATTCCGTTGTCATGGCAACCGTTTTAATGGCGGATATGCCTTAGCGCGACTTCGTTATATATATTAAGAGATATATGTAAATAATTTTAAGAATATTTTTCGTGAAAAAAAAGCATACTTTATATCATCACGCTACTTCCAATAGGAGCAGAGTAACAGTAAAAAAGTGTTACAAAAACGTGGAAATTTCTGACCCATTCTCTCTTATGTGACGCAAGCGAAGTTGCGCGGGTCAGCTAGTGAAATATATACTTTAATCACATTATCTTAAATACAATATGAAAACGGAATCAAATGACCATGTGTGAGTTGTCCAACAGTATTTACTTATTTATTTATTTATCTCTATACACAACGCTGCACAATATAGCATCAAAATAATTTCAATGATTGTGCAATTATTGCAAGTCTGTCATCAGAATCAATCATTCTGCGTCATTTGCACCCACACGAATACCTACCTATCACAATCACAGTTATTGCTGTAATGCGCAATAAATATTAACTTAAGTACAAGTACCGTATTAATCACTTGATTTTAATATCAACCCTTTATATCCTATTAATCATCGCCGACGTGGGATATTGCTAAGTATATATAATAATTCTATGAGTATCAAATACGTCATTTAAGACGAAACCAAAACGTAATATTAGAGGAAGTTTTAACCAATAACCTAGGCTAGCTCGATTCTCTACTACGATCGACTACCGACTACCGAAAATCTGTTTAGCGCCTCTACCGGGCTCCGTAAGAACTATTTTGGCAGTACATTTTAAATCCCAAACTCTCGATCTCAAACTAAACAACCGTGTAAGTTTCTATAAGAAATGCTAAGAACTATTGTTATTCTAGATATTTCGTTGGAACAGCGATGGTTCTACATAGATACTTGGCAGCTGCACACAAAATATTTCTCATCATCAAAACAAGGGCCCAAATTAGGATGTTATAAACACAGGTGGGTCTTGATATTAATCTCTTCGTCACTTGTAATGAGAACCACGTGATAACAGCCTATAAAGATAATAGATAAGGCAAATTAAGATAAAAATTATAACATTTTTAAGTACCATTTTATCTTTAGAAATTGTTGTAATCTCGTAGTTTAGGCTACACTGTCCTGTCGTTAGACTAGTACTCGTTTAAAATTGTAGTTGTACGCTTAATAATATTGTGATTGAAATAAATTATGTTTTTTATTATGTTTATTATTGTTTTTTGGACCCACTTAGGAACTCCTAAGCGCCTTAATCCATATTTCACTTGTTTTCGCTACTGAGATTACTGAAATTTGCGCGAAAGAAGTGTTATTACAGTAAGTTCGATTCGACATGTGATCGTATATACAAACAAAGTATTTCATAATAAGGTAAGGTACTATTAACTATTCCCATTAATAATAATTTTGATATGTGCCGTTTCATTGTGTACTCAAAACAAGGTTAACAAAAGAATTTTATAATACCTAGAAATAAGATACAGAGAGATACATATATATCTGTGTAGATGCAGTGCAAATCTTCCGATCTCCCTCCCTAATCGGCTTAGTGGCACTGCGCACAGCCAGACACTAGTTTGAAGAACGTTTTCCTTGTCAACTCTGGAAATAAGAATACTATGATATAAGATAAGATTTTAAGTAGTAAAGTAGTTTTATATCGAGAGACGCTAACATATTGAATGTTAATAAAATGAAGGCTTTGAATGTGCGAACTATTTAAAAAATCGCGAAATATTTATTGCGTAACTGTATTGATAGCTATTCATGAAGTGTCGATAATTAAATTATTTAGTTAATGACTTAACCTCTGGCAAGGTATTTCCAATATTTATGCTCGTTTTCGAAACAGAATTTTATAAACAAACCTCACCCTACATTAGGTACGGCACCCGGTCGGCGGCTCGGCAACATCGGGTGAACTAAGTAAGCTTGTCATACATATTATTATGTTCATACACTATGGACTAGAGTTGCCACGAATAGTGAATTGGCCGAATACCGAATACCGAATATTCGGCAATGCGGTCGGCCGAAGCGCCGAATATTCGGCCGACGAATATTCGGCACGAAATTCATGCTTGTCGGAGGCGCGTTAGCTGGATTAAGACAAGTCGCAACCTGCTTTCCTCGTTGCGTAGGCGCGGCAGGCGACGAGGGGTGGAGCGGGGTGCAAATAAACACAACACATCGTAGGCGAGTATTGTTTCAATTGCGAGTAAATCACGTCACGGAACGCTTTGTCAGTGTAAAAATGATACATAAAATAAAACTTAATTACTATTTTGCTAAGAGGCTAGCTTGCTAGGAGCTAAGAAGGCCGACCCTTACAAGTGGTGGTTCGCAAACGAAAAACAATACCCAAACCTTTCGAAATTTGCTAAAGTGTATCTTTCTTCTCCTGGAAGTAGCGTGTATAGTGAAAGGTTATTTTCTGAGTCTGGTATCATTTACGATGAAAAGCGTAATCGTTTGCTACCAAGAAATACTGAAAAGCTTGTTTTTATTCATCATAACTTACCATTGGTTAATTTTCATTACTAAAGTGTTGTAATTTTGGAAATAAATACATAATTTTGAGTAATATGCTTGTTTTTTTTACATGGTTTGGTATTCGGTATTCGGCCGAATAGTACCTATTATTCGGCCGAATACCGAATAGCAAAAAAAGTGGCCGAATAGGCCGAATAACGAATAGTTGCCGAATATTCGTGACATCTCTACTATGGACTGTTACAAACGACTTTTTGGAACAAATGTAATTGTGGTACATACAATTTGATAACATTTTCATTGATTTGACTATACAAACTGCTAAATGTATCTGCTATCGAGCACGTACGCAACCTTAAATAAAAATAATCTAACACAGTATTAAGTACATTTCTTGATTGAATAAGTCATTATAAATTGTATATTACGCATAAGTAGCGCATCCTCTTCATAATAGCAGATATCGTAGTACATTGTTGCTAATCGCTATTTAATAACTTCAAGTTTTCCACCGGCTATGTAGATCGTTAACGAGAGATTAGTGAATTTGACACGTAGTCTCGTATTATGGATTATATAATTGGTATTTGTCTTTATAAATATTTACTTATTCTCTAAGAGTAGGTACAAACAGTATGCAGGGAACAAACATTGCTCTAGTGTAGGTAACACTAGACCAGTGTTTGTTAGCCTATAGTCCGAGTGTGTGTATGGGGGTCCGCATCTTGCAAATGGTAATGATGTGGTGGGATGGGTCGACCATCGACAAATTATTATGTACATTATGTATAAACTACTCATCAGCGCCTCTCATTATTTTTTTAAATCATCTTAAATTTCGAACACTCGTTACACGATAGTAATCGACCAATTCTCCACTACTATGAACTATTGCCAACCGACTGTCTAAAAAATTTATATGAAAATGTGTGAACTAATTACGCAGTACATTTTAAATGTCAAATTGTCGATATTCGTTAGTACCAGCTGTAGACAGCTACAGTAGACAAATATTTGAAATCAGCAACAACGAAGAATCATATTCTGGACTGAAAGTCTACAAACTAGACAACAATACATTTATTGGCATATTTTGTTTGATAAAAAATATATATCAATCATCAACTATCTCGTTGAAGGTTGTTGTATAACGGGATCTTAGCCTAATAAAAAACTTTCTAGTTTTTAGATCCGAAATATTATAAGAAATATCCTAAGTACAAACAGTATCTATCGTCACGCACCGCCCGAACATAGAACACGTATCTAAAAGTTAGTAACTAGAGATTTCCACGTCCACTCCAACTGACAAACGTTTGAGACTCCAACAAACTTGTTAGAAAACTAAAAAGAACTCGTTGCGAAGATGTTAAGAGAGTGCCGTACATTGTAAATGCGTTAAACAGTAGGACAACTCTGTAATCCCTTTTAAAGAAACTGTTGACACTAGCCACGTTTTTGAGTTCTTAGAGGCTTAGTGCTACTGCTGGGCTGATACAAAGGTTCTATGTTTATTAAGCTGTCAATAGAAATTATGATGTGAGCTATTAGTATAGCTGTAAAATATATAGTAAACCACAGCATTTCCTATCCGTTACTCACCTTACGATAGGTTATTGAAATGATAGCAACAAGCAACTTCCAGACGTTGTGATGAACATAACCTTCCTTTTGGTGTTCGATATATGTATTTTTGCCACCGACAGCAAATTTTAATCAATCTTCTACTATTGCAAAATCTTGAAAAAAGTCCTCTGCGACACCATAGCTCTTAGATAATGTTATTATTTATTAATATTATTAATTATAATTATTAATTAAATGTGATTAGCTGTGTTTCCCGATACTACTTCATTGCAAAACGTAATTCTATGTTCGTTTAATATATCTCCCATTCAAACCTTTACATAGACTTGGATGTATCAATAAATTAAGTTTTGTAATGCGTCCTACAGTTCCACGTTTCCCACAATGTCAAAACGTCGTATCTACCGTCGTAACTCGTAAGAAGCGAGAAAGGAAGACGTGTTAATACATTAATAATAAAATAAGCTTAAGATTTGTAGCTGTGAGTTGAAATTTTCATAATCATATATTTATTGTTAAACATATTGCTAATGCTTAGCTCATTAAAGATACATTCGTTGAAGTCTTCAATTTCCCCTTTAAGGTAAACGAATAATTACGGTTTTCTGCGCACACCTAGTTTACAATTCGACCTGAAATAAAAAAAAACTAGCAATCTATCTTAACATTATTATTAAGATAACACAAAATATAGAATAATAAAGAAAACATAAAACAAAATTCAAAAATTCCCCGTATAAAAATATTCTATTGACAAAACTTCACAATAGATTTTCCAGAATACAATTTTCGTACCTGTCCACAAACTTGTAATACTGAAAGGCTGCCGTTCACGTCCCGGGCGAGGCTCAAGCCGGGTCTCCGACAGCCACTCGATTTAATTTACATCTCCGAACCAATTGTTCCCAACTCCAGAGTTCGATGAACGACCGGGCGCCGTCTCTGATTTATTTTCCCTCAACATCCCTTAAACGGATTTTAGTTCCTTAATACTAGGACTTTACAGAGTAGTTAGTTAGCAGAGGTCACTAATTTATTGTGATAGTTTCACCTTGATATGCAACTACGTAAAATGAAATTGTAATTTATTTTTGATACTCAGATACTTATTTTCTCTGGACATATATATCTTTTCGAAACTAAGCAAGCAATAATCGTAAATGTGAGTATGTAATTCTAAGAAAATCTGTTATATTGGAGGACTAGCTGATAAATGGGTATAGGAGGGGCCGAAAACTTGCCATTTATCAGGGAGAGGTAGACGCGATAGGCGTCTGCGAACTTTAGGTACCTATCTCTACCTGCAGTTCTAAAAGGACGGTATAAAACAATGGTCTGAAGTGTAAAGTGTCGGCCATTCACATACTCACATCATAAAAAATACTAGGTATGTACTAAAAGTGTAATGACCATTAAGAAAATCCACTAAAGATTTTTCTACAAAATTAACGGCTTGTTTTAATATCTACAAAAAAGTACTAACGATGGGGTTTTCACTAATTTTATTTTATATTTTCGCCATATCTTTTAAGTATCTGTTGAGCAGTGAAACAGATTCTTATTCCCTATATTATTCCCATATCAGGGAACTTTCACGCATATGTCAAGTAAAAAATCCTTCTTCTCGTACAGATTTTAACAAAATATCTTTACAGACTTTGATTATTGTACAATGTAGTACTAAGTTTAAAAACATACTCTGTAGTTACATAAATACGAAAAAGTTATAGAATACACAAATCTGCACTCCGGGCCCAAATATTTGGCAGTAGTTATTTACTCATGATAACCGATAACTGCCGTACTCGAGTGTTTGCGAATGTCATAATATGCGTCACACAGAGAGGTTAAATAATATACATAAATATACTGAATAAATAAATAACCACTTACTTATATAATTTCAGGTATAGTCGAAATCAAAAATATATACAACGGCCTACTAGTACAGACTGCTTGATTTCAAAATCATTTGGTACATCCGAAAGCAAAAATATGTATATAGCAAGTTTTCAGCAGAATTTTCATCAATAAAAATAGTGAAATAACTATGGTTTACTATCTTAAAGCATTATAACAATCACTGTTTGTGCATTGTTGTCTTTCTGATAAATTAAATTGATATTTTTAAACCAAAAAGTATGATTGAAAATGTGACAGTGTTTGTACATTTTTGTTCGTGACCGTACCCACTGATTTTGTAACCAAGTAGTGCTAGTAGGTAAGCGTAAGTTACATGACTAATAGTGGGAGTCAAATATGGATATACACGTAAAATACTCGACAGGTGACAATATTTGGAAATAGGCTGACTGATTTATTTCTCTTGGTATAAATGCGAATAGAACTTTTTATTGTTAGTCGTAAAGTAAGTGATTGTAAATATTGAATGAAAACTTAAACAGCGCCCCTAGCGGACGCCATAGGAACTTCTATTGATACTCTTTTGTACCGACTGTCGAAAATCGCAGCATTTTAATATGAGCAGTAAATATATTTTTAGAATACAGAGGCTTAGCACGAAAAGCTCTAGATCTTAAAATAATAGTAGTTAATCGAATGACTATATCATTATCATTCATCATTGGCCTGTATTTATCTATTGCAGATGATTAAGGTGGATTCGCGTCAGATAGTTTAGTGCACTTTCGTTTGTGGCTCAAAAGAATTACTATGATATAAAAAGTACAAAACTAACAAAGAACCACTATATAAAAATTAAAGAACTCATCTTCAAACATGAATCTGTAAACAAAATCATCTTGTCTGAACGAAAAAATCAAAGTGGAAGGCTTATAAACTGATGTCAATTAATGTCTAGACTTGAAGATCGACAAACTGGAATCATAAAGTGTTTATATTGGCTCACTGCTGGGAAATGAATATCTTTGAAGGTAATGGAAATTACCTGACGTCTTGTAAGCACTGCTAATATTGTATAGATTCAGAAAAGAAATGTTTCTGATTTGAAATAAACATTGGTAGACTAGTCTGGAAACTAGGGTGTATTATTGCACCGTCTCTGGTTAAGTATCGGTTAGATAAATAATGATTCTGACAGTAGATATATATGTATATATATGTATTAGTATTGTGAAATAAAATGTGAAAGTGCGTCTGTTTGCTTGTGCCTATTTTACTTAACTATTTGATGTATTTAAGACGAGAGAAGCACAAAGACTATTTGTACTAGGTATATAAAATATATAGTTCTTTCAAACATTTGCTACCACTGGATAGGCAGTCCGAAAATGGTAAAACGAATCCTTGTTCTGTCCCTTTTTTTGAGAGAATTAAGAAGGTCCATACAAGATGTTTTTTAATGTTTATTTAAACATGTAAATCGGACTACAATCTCGAATCACTTGACATCAATGTCTGATCTTGCCATTTACAAATTCCAACTCGTATTCTGATTCGGTTTATTTATAGAACTCTTTTTGATTTATCTTGTAATGCATGAATGGTTAAGTTTACAGTAGGTACCTAAGTGTAAGCATAAAAATACTTACTTACAGTTAGCTAAGAAAGTTTTATACATAAAACCTTTGCGTGCTTCTAGCTTTTAAGTTATATATCTTAGTCATTACACATTCGTGTGTCAACTCATTAACTTTTCGCACCTGCATAAGTCGACAGCCAAATCGATCACATCTTTTTTCAGTACATGAATGAAGTTATAATGTCACCAGTTAATGACAAAGTAACCGGTCATGTCTCGCTAATGCGTAATTAGTATGCGCACTCGTCGCTTACGACAAGTAGTACAAGTACGTGTGAAGCTACGTATCTACATCACACCCGACCTTACAGCATACGTGCTAAAGGCAACACAGAGTTATTGAACCCATCAACCAACAATACGGACCATTAACACTTAAGTCCACATAAATAAACAGCATACCAAATTGTCAGCAACGTCAGTCCCCAATCTAAAGCACTCCAATTCACTCCATATCGTTACGGATTGTCATTTTAATACCCGACACACGATCTCGCCGGCTCACAATCTTGATACATCGCTACAAAGCTGCGACTACGGATTTTCCTGCACGATCTCGACACACAGATCTATAAGATAAAGCTTGGCTCGCTTCAAGACTTATACAAGCAGCGACGAACCATGTTATACCATTTTGTCACTCTGTCGCTAAGGTACCGACCAACTCATAGCGCGCCGTTTGGCACAACGTATTTTCATCAAGCCTGCTCTATTGTAAATATTGTCTAGACAAACTTTGCTTCGAAGGTAATTTGCGTTTTAGATTTTGAAAGTACCTCATTTATAAATGTTTGCCTCGCTGTTCCAGGGATTATACGCGTGGGCGTATGAATGGTCTCGTGAATCTCGTTCAATTCATCTTTGAAATTCTTCAGTTCAGCTGAGTATAGAAACTGCTTTTAGATATTAGTTTTATTTGAGACTTTCTTCATATGGATCTTTAGTTTGTAATAAAGTAAGATAAAAGTGATTTCGCAATCGCAACAATGCAAATAAAAATACCTTGAGACTTCTTAGAAATAAGACACAAAGAAACGCAAAATAGAAAGGTACGCCAACCTAACGAGCTACGCCTTCGAATTGATTTCACGAAGTTTACCTACTCGTAATAAATTCTGAGCAAAACAAAGAATCAGTTGTGAGTTTCGGCTTTGGTTTCGAGCGTTCACAATAAACAACGGCCCATAAACTACACTGGCTGACACGCATATTTCTTATTTTTCTTTGAAACATCTCGGAATGATATTACCCTAGCGGGCCGTAAATGCCGGTCTATTAATTAGGGGCCACGTTCGAGGCAGCTCCTGAACGTATGACATCATGCTCCCGCGATTTTCGACAAGACTTCTTTGTCTCCGAACCTGACAGATTCGGCGTAAATCACATCGAATGACAGCCGCGGCAACACGAATCTGAGAAAATATTATTTTTATGTTCGGTTACTCTTTGTCCTCAAGGAGTGGTACCGCGCTGTTGCGTCAGTACCCATCTTGCATGCCGCTGACGACAATGTGCTGAATGATGAAATGGTTTCACGGCTACATTTGTTTGTACAGACCAAAGACAAATATCCACTCGTGAGAGCGCTCGAAAGGCGGTTTGATTAAAAGGAACATAAATGTTGATCGTTCGCTTGTAATGATATTTACAGCTATTGAAATTTCGTCGTCAATCAACGTAATTGCAGTGAAATATGAGATGATTGTTACAACGAAGTATGGGTCTCATATTTCAAATCCTGTCATGATGCAGACAAATCAAAACCGAACAGTAACACAAAGCAACACGCTGTACGTTCTCGCGGTGTTGTTTATAAATTCAACTCCAAATTTTAACGCTCAAACTAATCGCGACGATGACGTTAAAGTACAAGTGGAAATAATTAGTGCGCGTTGCGTTGTCTGTAACAAAGACGAGCCGTGTCCTGGGGCGGTGGTGTCAGGAACAGGAATAGAACGACGGAGCCCCCGACAGAGCGTGAAGCCGAGGTGTTTCCAATTTACAGACGACGACATCTCTAATGCGCGACAAGATTTACAATCGGTATTAATTTAAAAACATCTCAGATGACGTAAGGAGCTATATATGAAAATCTCATTTGAATCCCCTCAATAGTGCCACGTGAATGCAATATATCTTGTGCACTTTTTGTTTGCTGAAAAATCAAGCGGTGAAACTTTTGCGGTGCAGCTTTAAATGGCGTAAGAAACACATTATTCACCGTAATCGCGACGTCCAGACGAATCACGTATCTGAACTGCTATGAAGACGTTTAATTAGTACCAAACACGCGATCTTCGGGTCTCGAAATACTGTTACTCGGTTATAAAAGAGGAGTGGCTCCCATCACCGATGCTCGTAAAGTGGCTGCAATGAAAAAACCGTAAAACAAAGGAGAGTGCTGTGGCGAAAATATGATTTTCGTGGGTTGGTTCCTTAAAAGTTACGAGTGCATGTAAAAAGTGCACAACTGCATACCTTTACCGGAACAAGTTTCTCTCAGTCTGAGCTTCTAACAAAAAACGTGTCAAAAATAACAAGGTTCTTAAAAATATAATGTTTTTTAAGTTAAACTAAAATTGTAATCCGTCGTAGAATTACAAATATGTATTGTTAGCTGTCTAAAAGCAAAGATTAATCACTGAGTCTAGGATTTTACTGCAATTGTTACTAGATGTAATAGAGTTCGCAAACGGATCTAATTATTAGTTTGAAATGCCAGTCGAGTGATCACCGGGCAACGTTCGAATAAAATAAATAATCAATGTTTTTAAGCATTAATACAATTTACACGAATATTTCAAATTCATTCATAGTCTTTTATTCGGATTATATTCGATCAACTGGAGGATAAAAGCTCTATTCATAGATAGTGACACTGGCAATACTTACTTACATACATAAACGACAAAAATCACGGCTTCCCCTCACATCACGGCCCTCATGAAAAAGACATTATATTCGCATCTTTTATAAATATACATGTACATAAATATTAGGTAACCCAATTTCGGAAAGTTAGTAAACTTCACTAAGTCCGATATTGGCTTCGCCTTCTAAGGTCTTTTTGATGTGACATCAAAAGGAAAACTGATCCCTTTTCCGGTTCGATACCTGTCGTCATTGTCATCGAGATCATCGTACACTTCGACTTCCTCATTGTGATCTACCCTCATAACTTTTATCAATGAACAGATTTCTTTATTACTCACGAATTCTTTTTTCTAATTCAATCTCGTGATCCTCCAGTTCATTTATTTATTCGTTTCAAAGTAATTCGCTCGGGAGGCAATAGGATTTTTTTTTCTTATTAAAATAGTCAAAGAGGGAAGTCCCAGGGGACCCCGTCGTATTGTTAGTCCACCTGTATTTCCTTTAGCTAAGTTCAAAATAAGTAAATCTTATTATGCCGCTCAATGGGCATCTGGTTACTTGAGGGACTGAATTCATTTTATATTTATGAATGTTATACAATGGTTTTTGAAATTCCGGTTCATTCAATGGCTTTATTTACTACTACTACGTCTTAGAACCCTTCTGTGGTGGTCGCAGTTGTGGGTTACTTTGTGAGTATGATGTGTTTATCCATTCATTTGTGCAAACGAAACGAAATTAGATAACGTATAAAAAATTGTTTACAGAAAATCGAATACAGTTAGCAAATAACATTGTATGTTTACCTTTTAATATAACCCGTAGCATTTGTTTGTAATTCTGCAACCAACCAGTTCTCAAGCTATTTTATGTAAGTTTACGCTCAGTTTATCAACAAACTCCATACATTTACTGACCACACCCAAGATTGTACGATTATTCAATATAACTGATCGGTCACCGATTTCTCAGTGCAACCGGCTACGAGCGCCTTATAATGTTGTTAACAGTATCAATATTCAGACCGTTATAATGACTTTATTGGATAAACGTTACATGCTACATATAAAACATCGATAAATTCTAAGAGCGTAACAATTTAATTTGATTTATTATACTCTACAATCAATTTTCGCCCTAGCGGAAGTTACGTTCAAATTCATCATTTTCATTCTGATTGCACATACAAAAGATACCGGTTTTGGTATAAAGCGATTCAAGTTACTTTTATTGCCGCTTTTGAAAGGCCTGGTTAAATCCATAACATAATAAGTTGATATTAAAATGTGGAAACATCGTAAACGAATAAATTCTGTTCGCGAAGTGATTACGAGGTACCCTTCGCATGCTCATGCTCACATAGATTTTTAAACACAGCGGATGTGAAGGGGCCCTTTATTCTTTCTGTTAAGTACACGTTTACGACAAACTCGTAAAACACGGATCACTGAAAATTTTTGATATGTAACTTTCCTATTCAAATGCGCACTTTACGAGGCGGCCCATTATAATTTTACTGACGTCATATTTTTTCCTGTCGTACTGATTATGAACGGTGGATCAAAGGGATTTTTAATAAAAATATTATATCTTTTTAATCACTTCCCATTTTTATTGCTCTACTTGAGGTACCTTTAAAATTATTCACCGTAGCGCTATAAAATTCTCGTTTGCATTATAAAATTGCATATCAATGGTGAAGCTAGCTGGTAGATTTATGCAGCCATATTAGAAGTGCTTTTATACGATGCAGAGTGTGAGAGAGGGCAAAACGGAATGCAGGGTCAGCCAACAGAGTAATATATTTTTTTATTTCCTTTTTGGAAGTTAAACGTTTTCGAACGTGTGCGAAGTCTCGACGCACACATGGCCATCGTGAACTATGGGCTGACCCCTCTCATTTAGACACGCTGTGTTTACATTCTGTGTTTAGTGGGACACTTTATAAATAGAGGACTTATAAAAAATATACGAAACTTCCTTATCGACCAGTTAAGCTTTGTGATATGACATTGAAATATTTTGAATTCAAAACATTCAATATTCAACTTCTATTTTGTAAACAAAGGTTTAACTCGCTGGTATATTGACTTTTGAATAAGTTTTTGTAATATGATACGTTCTTAGATATAGCTTAAACAAATAATAAAGGTCGGATCAATTTTATTACATTTTGTCTTGTAAACAAATTGTCTAAAGTATGTAAGTACATACTTATGAGCTTCCATTAATGTGTGCCGACTATAAATGTTTGACATTTCAGGCGCAGATATTTTGTTTTATTTACTCAATACAGTCGGTACCAAACATCGTAAAATTACTGCACTCCTTACAACAGATGACGATAATGAGTTGAAAAAATAAAATAAACAAATCCCATTTTATTGCCGACTCGAGTTGATTCAAAAATTGCTCCAATTTATAGTCACATGATGTCATAAGGACAGTACAATAAGAACAAAAATATACGCAGTGAAAAACATGTGGTATTGTACCGTGAGAACGTTAACCCAATCCGATAAGAGACAAAGGAGCTTTATTTTATAAATATTTTGTATCAATTAAAATATCGTGTTGTTTGATTGTGGACACATTCGTCAAATACTAAAATGTAGAGTTGAAACGCGGAAGATCGGTTAGAATATATTTATATTAAACATTCTACGGCGCTTATCATTAAATATTATGCTGCCCTACTTTAGCATTTCTTTTTGTTCACAGCAAGACAGTTTTTAACAGATGACACGCCTTTATCCTGTTGGTCGTAAACTATTTCAGTCAGTTAATTATAAGAATGAATTTAAATAATCTGATGTAATCCTTCAGATCACCTGCTGTCATCACGAAAAACCGCGGTTATAAAGTACTAGTAACAGGTGTACAACTGTGCAGCCTCCACGAAGACAATTATTAACGAAATACCGCCATAAACAACAGCAACTTATTTATAAAATCAGCAAGTCTTTAATTAAATGATTTTAATGAAATAAAACAAAATAATGCGGCGATGCAATCTACAACAAGTTCTGTAAACCGCTTCAACAAGTGGTCCTTTATTGTCAATATAACTGGACATGCGTTTGTTGTACTCTTTTTAATAAAGGAACATGGTCTGGCACTTGATCGAACACATAAACAATGCCGATACAGTATCGATGTGCGACACTCGACATGCTCGGCACGTCTTACATATGGCACCTAATTTGCTACACATATTATACCCCGACACTGTGTCTTCTCGCTTTTCTGCTCCATTATTCTTTGTTCACAACATAAATAAATTAAAAATAATGACTAATAAAGAGATAAACTAAATAGTTGTAAAGTTTCCACGAATTATATTATAGCCAGGTCAATAGTCGTCTACAATGTGTGGCGTTGTTGGTCCCGGAGTTATGCAATCCAGTTGAAACTTTAGCAGTGAAATTGTTCCGAGAAACGTGCTTTGTAGAAAAACATGGGAGGTTTTATTGATTCGAACACGATATGGGAACATAGTCTGGATTCGGAGCATACCTCCGATCGCTTAGCGAATTTAATTCGTTGATTAATCTTGATTATAATTTGCTTTCGCATTCCACAGTGCGGAGTTTATTGACATTGGCAGGGCTCCGCTTTCTATTAGGTTTGTACAATATGGGTGAATCATGAACATGTTTAACATATTACTTATTGTGTTAGGACGACATTATAAATGCGATTGACATAAAGTCATGACTGTTAACACCCCATTGTTTGGCTGACAAGTACAAAATGCAATTATAATTCAGTGTACCTACCTACTTAGTTACTTACTGCAATAAATTAATTATTGTTATCAATGTGTGTCAGTTGGGTCATAAGTTTTATTTTTATATTATGCAGATGTTCGATCCGATGCAACTGGCACTTATAATATAATAAAACAATCATACTCGTATCTCCAGTTTCCTTGCAAAATGACCAACAAGAATGGAACAACGAATGTATTAAGCGAAACGGGTTATACAGGTCTCAGGTATTACCGAAGTATCTTTTTATATGGTATCCAATTTCTTTCACTGAACAAACAACACAATAAAATGGGGGAAGGCATGCTACCGTGATAATGGCGCTGAGTTAACGCTGCAAGCACACAGAGGTACAGGGGTACCAATAACATACCTCAAATGTGCGGATAGCTTTATGGATGTTCGGCAAGTTCTCTCCAGCGCTTTTCTGGGTGACCGAAAACGCACCATTACATTTTTTGGAAAACACCGCAGCTGTACACAATATTTCGCGGCAAACTCGAACGGCCATTATTCCGCACCATAAATAATCTACTATACAAAAACGCTAACCCTTCATTGCCTCTTCCTTTTACGATTCAAAGAAAAGAAATAAAATATGTGCGAGCCAAAACAAAGGGTATAAAACCGAAATGACAGGGCCACACGCTTTTCAAGGAGACGGCAAACAAAAAAGAGAAAACTATAATTTCGCATTATGTAATACTCGGAAGGAGTCGTCCGACGGGATTCGTATGCAGCCAGCGTGGTTTAAAAATAACTCAAGGTTAGCTCGCAGATCGAGGGTCCCATTGTGATATCAAGGTCCACCGGTTCTGCAGGATGCCTATAACCGACATATTTGTGTGTGGATGCGTCGAGGGCGCGTAGGCTGCGTTATCAAGAAATTCCCTTGAAAACTTGCACATACGACGTATTATAAAATCTTTACATGCTCTTCGTCCAATAAAGGCTTGGCTTTAATTGTCGCTTTAATAAATTATACCATGATCTGTCTTTGAATGGAATTAATCAATTGCGTTGAACAATAAATTACAGCGGTTAATTGATTAACAACGGCAGTTACGACCTTTTTTGTTTATATTATTGTTTTTTTGCGTGTTGTTTTTCTATGGTTATTACAATGTTAACGTCTTGCCTTACATAAATGTAATTAAATATCATGCATATTTAATAGGTAGGTATGTTAAATGTGTTCGTTGCAGATGTGTCTCGCCGTTTGTACCTCTTGGCAAGGTTGACTGGAAAATAACAATATTTATTAAGGAAGTCGAACTTTTTACTGCTTCTTCTTTTGTTGTTTCTTACATTTACTTTTAACATACAGCTTACATAGTTATTTAAGTAATTTACAATACTATTGTTGTGGTTAAATGTTGCTTGTTCTAGGAACGAGTCAGTATTTTATGTGAGAATGATACAAACTCAATAAATTAGAAAGAAAACTTGGCCATTAAATTAAGCACGTCTTATTACTGTCACTATAAAAATAATGACTTACTTCTTCATAAGTTCAAAAATGATGGGAATTGCGTTATTTTGTGTTTGCGTGTTAAAAAACCGCAGCTTAAGTGCAATTGGCTCAACATTTCAAGGGCTTTGATAACTTAATAGCACAGAACAAAAAGTGTTCGGTCTCCCCAAACTGATCAGTGTAGCGGAACCGGTGAAGGTTGCCATTGTCTTAACAAAGCCCTTTGGAATACGACGTAGGAGATATGCGGTTGAAGTTATTTTGAGTCGGTCGCTTTATTTGTCTTGTGATGTATTTACAGAAGGAATAAGATATTAAAATATAACTACTTAAAAAAAATACTCGAACAATTTTGGGTTTAGGGTATAAACATAATGAGCTGATACCTATGGGTTTATACTTAATCCACTCTTATATTATTTGTTAAAGTTTATGACAAATTAAATCTTATTAAACTGCTTTTTAATTTCTGCGTTATTTAGAGCTTTTGAAAACTAGCTAGCACATTAATAACATTAATTCATTACTTTTAAATGTTTATAACAAAAATGTCATATTTTTTCTATTAAACGATGTGTTAGCAAAATAACTTATTTATAGAGTCATGAAAAAAAATATGGCAGCTTTTTTTAAATTGGTAAGTATTAAGTTAATAGGACTGTCCGAAACTTGGGTAAGACTAATTGTAGTTTGGGTCATTGCATGGAAGTGCACTTAAGCCACTTGCACAAAACACCTGATCCATTAAAAGCATACATTTGTGGCATCTACCATGTTGTTTATAATTGAAATATATAAAAATATATTGTGACTTTGTTTTTACAATTTTGTACATACATAATATCACGTCAGTTATACCCAAAAGCGTAAGCAGCTGAGGTGTATGAAATACTGTTTAGAGTGTTTAGTCAGACCCGTGTCATAGAGCCTATTGTCATTTACAGGGAAAGTTACCAAACTCTACTATTGAAAAACGACCGCTAGTACTTTTACCGTTTCAGGAATCAAACCCGAGACCTCATTATCAGCAGTCGAATGCACCACCGACGCATTCAGTTTTTAATTGAGACTTATAAAAATATATTGCGACTCATTAACAAGAACTTTAGCTTCGCTCCTTACTTTTTCTCTTTTACTAATGAAAATAGTGATACATTTGCTTCTGAAACTCGCCCGCATAAATTCAAGAATTGCAAAGCCCATGTTTGACCCCCGGTCTTTAACTATGTCAAATTTTATCAAAATTGGTTTTGTGTTTTAGACGTAAAATCGTACCCAAACAGACAGCTTTTCTATTTGTTCATAGGTATAAGTACGAGTGTTTGTAATGGAATATGAAGTAAGTTTCTTGTACTTACATATCTATTGTATACAAGTTACAGTTCCAAACGGCGGACTGCTGGGAATTTCCTTACAAAATAATCACTCAATCAAGGAATAAATTTGAATGTTAAGTGACTGTTATGACTTCATATTGTTTCCATTGCTGGATCTACTTATACAGTGTTATTTGTAAAATACTAACGACCTCAAGGACTAGATAGATAATATCATAAGCAATAACTTTTGTTCTATAAGTTCTGACATAACTAAGTACATGAAAAACATTGGACTGCCTCCGTGGCGCAGTGGTTTAGGTCTCCACGCCACTACCATTGCGTCGGGAGGTCGTGAGTTCGAATCCCCACACGGAACAATTATTTGTGCGGTCCACAAATTGTTTCGAGTCTGGTCGTACTTTGTGTCCGTTGTTTGTATGTTTGTAAAAGTCCCCGCGACACAAGAGCAATTCTTAGTGCGGGAGTTGTCTTTTTAAATAAGAAAAAAAAAGTAAGTACAGAAATAATCGTAAGTAAAGTTAATATTTATCATAGAAGACTAGCACCCTACGGTTATTATCAACACTTCTCATTAAACTAAATATCGCATTGTTATCGAAATAGAAAATGTCCGAGAGCATTGTATTTCCTTTGTACTTGTATTTAAATCGTTGCTCAAACTTTAAAACAAAAGCAGAACAGAATTGCAAATAGCACCTTCACTGCGTTCAATCCACTCCTTGAATTCCTTAACAGCTACATTTAACATGCCGATATCTTACAAGAATAACAATACATCGAAACGTTGGTTATTTCGGTACAAAATTAATACGTTTCTGTATTAATAAGCTAAGAATAAACAGACACATTCAGTCGTTCTTTAAGTACGAAGGTACTTAGTAATACAGGCGCATTTTAAGAGGCCTTGAACTGAACAAGCAGGTGCATGGTCGGATGCACCTGCCAACATTATGCACTTTATGCACTGACCTATAAAAGCAATAATTAAATAATTTATTCCCCAACAATTATCCCTTAGATGTGGGTCAAATAAAAAGGGAGTTTTAAGGGTCGGTAGAACAATGTCGGTGTTAATTAAAAAAACTTCCTGTTGGCTATTAATATTTGGGGTTTGGTCTTTATCCTGTAACGATAAACATGATAAGCAATTATATTTAATGTGTATAGTTGGCCTGGATTCATTTATAGGGAATGTTGTAAGGGTGCGTTTTCTCGGAAAACTTAACGTTTTCCAAAGGGGGCGGTCGGTAATTAGACCGATCGAAGTCGTTCTAACCGAAGAACATACTTTAAATCAATAATACGAATAATATTTTAATTAATAACCTTCAAAATAAATATTTTTGGAAACAAAACGCTCTATAAATTTACATATCGATTAGTCATAACGAGAATAAATTATGATAATGACAACTATATAAATATCAACATTCTATGACCACTGTAACGACGCTTCTCTTAAATTGTATAGAGGAATCTTTTACCAGTCTTTAAAAGTAAAATAAATATATTATTATGTGCTGAACCCATTGTGTTATACAAAGTTACGGACTGAGTACTTGACCAACATAGCCACGTATTTTTTATGTTCCCTGCACGTCCGCTTGACTGCACGAAAGGAAATAGGGGCTCTATGTAAAATTTTACAACTGCTGTCGTTTTTACACCTACATACCTATTAGCATGTATTAAAGTTGTATGCATTTTATACCAAAAGGTCAATATTTATAACAATAACAATTCTATACAAGAATTTTATCATTTTAAAATGTTTTACCCGAGCTCCACCAACAAAATGTCTATGGTTTTGTGACTAAACAGAATTTCTTTACATTAATTACCTTGCTAACTTTAATTATATACCAGAATGAATAATACAGTTTTGTTCTCTATTTGTATTTCATGACGCACGTTGCAGAACAGAGCAAACATTTCATAATTTACAGAACAATTTTAAAACCAACGCTTCGCTCATTTGTAAAATATTTTAACATCGCGTTTCGTATTCCATTTTTCTCAAAATATATAGCCCACAATTAGGTAGAATACTTGCATTTAGATAGCATTATTTCAAAACATAAAAGGCCAGATGCACGGTACTTATCCATATTTACGAACGTACTCATTTATAAATAAATAAAATTTCAATGGCTATTCAGAGGTCACACAGATGGCGACGTTTCAGACAAAAGCATCGTAATGTTATTGCTGAAACCCGTTTATTTAAGACGCAGTTCTTTTGCAAACGTATTTATCCTTGTACGGAAAATTAACTCCGATTCAAAAACCCTTATTCCTACGCCATAAAGATCTATACGCATATTTTTTCTAAACTTTAAACGCAAAAAGAGGGTGACTGTAGAGACGTAATTCGGCTGGTGTTTCGAAACACGTGTTCCGGCAAGTTCCCCTCACAATGAAATGCACCTATCACCTGGCATTCAGGAACGCAAGGAATAAAATTGGGTCACACGTTACGCCACTAGTTTCTTTATTCCCTCCCGAGTACTCACTCGGACCCTCCAGCCTTGGACCGGTTCCATGGAACAAGGCGATTTTGTTCCTTTGGCCCTTTCATACGAGTCCCCTATTAACACACGTGCGCGCTTTGAGAATCCTCACATTCGATTCACATGAATGACGGATTTCGATTCACTATAGTGTTTAGGATATAATAAAACTATGTGTTTTTATATAGAGCTTTCCATTGTTCTTCTCAACTCTGTCGGATTTTGTTTACTGTTTCTTCAAGTTAGCACGTAGATAATATGCAGATTAATTACATAACGGATCGGATGTGAGAGATTATGTAATGTTATATTATGACAACAGCTGTTAACGATGTTATCTACCTACAAAGTTAATAAATAATACAATATACTTACTTACTTACTTAAATACCTACGCTGCGGTGTGTGAATAACTTTAATTTGTTTTGAATAACATTATGCAGCGATAACATTATTTTATGTAACACTTGCACCGAAAGCGTGTGTATGATCAGTGATCATTATTATGGTTCCCATTTCAGGAACTCAACCTTGGAAATAAATTTATCAATAAACAAAGGTTGAAGGAAGTACAATAGGCATTGTTGATCCGCTTAAGGGCGTGAATAAGAATTGTAATCAGTTCATCGGATGTTTATCAAACTCTTTTCTTTTGATGAATATTTTAGGACGGGTAGGTAGATAGGTTCAAGGACTCATCGCATCATTCATAATTTTATCGGTGCTGGAAAATTAAAGTTTGATATAAATAAAACTCATTCATCATTCTGTTTACAACATTACGTAATAGGCATTCGAGGGATGTTTGCCCGTTACCAATGTCAACAGAGAACGCAAGCAGCGCAACGCTCGCCGCCGCTGCCGCGTCCGCGTTATTGACCGCTCCCGCTGCCGCTACCGCGCGAAAGTGAAAATTCGCTAGGCACTTTCTCCCCACCGCCGGCGTGTCGGCCGCATCGGCCCGCCCCTCGCTGCACCGGCCCCCCGCGCGCCCTCACCGCGCGCCGCTCGCCGCAAGGTCAGCCCCGCGTGCAGGCGGGTGGCGCGGCGGCGGCGCGGCGACGCGCTTCGCTCTTGAAATTTCGCTTTCGTTCACTCGCGGTTATTAGTCGGCCGCGCGCGCTCCGGCAAGCATGTGTCTCGCGTGACGCGCTCCACTACTTCCGCGCGGCACGTTCGATTTCGTTGGCAAGTCGATCGTGGTAGCATGGCTCCGCGACGGCAAGGAGCGACTGGCGAGCGCGAGGCGGAGGAGGCTCGTGGGTGCTGTGTGCCCGGCGAGTGCCTTCGCCCTCGGGAGCCGGTACGCATCGAAGACGCCGTGCGCGTGCTATGCAACAACGACACGTGCGCCGCCGGCCGGTACATGCACCGAGAGTGCTTCGAGCAATGGGAAGCCGGTGTACTCGCTTATCTCAAGTCCTGCGGCAGAGCACGCTCCTGGTCCGAACGACAGCGTCATCAGAATTTGTGGACCAAGAAGGGCTATGATCTGGCATTCAAGGCTTGTGGGTGCCGCTGCGGCCGAGGGCATCTGAAGAAAGATCTAGACTGGGCACCTCCGGGGGCGGCGATTCGCGCCGAAGAAGAGAAGAAGCGGCGACGTCGTGCGCGTTCTGGTCGTGCTCCGGCGGCACCGGACGGTCGCTCGCGCGCCTTCAGTCTCTCCAGCTCCGGCTCGTGCTCGCCTCCGTCGGCGCCTTCTGAACCATCCGCTAGTCCGACTCACGCTCCGTCACATGCAGTCACTCCCGCGAAGAAGATTGCCAAACCAGAGATTGTCTCCGACAGGATCAGGTAATAATTTTGTTTATTCAAGTTAATTCTTATAGGTTTCTTATTAGTGTACTCAGCTTTCGGATTACTCGGTAATGTCTTACCACACATACATACGTCTGCCATATGAGTATTACGAAATGTGCATGCAGTTATGCACAAACAACTTGAGTAACCACCGGTATCCGAAGCTCGCCGATAAAAAGTACCTACATTAAGTTGTGAGTAATATAAATACTCACTCGTTTTAACTTATCGTAATTTCGAGGCGTTACAAATTATAAACACACCGGTACCGGCCTACGGAGTGCATTGAATTTTATTTGTGTAGGTAGGCATTGGTTACACCTACAGCGTCGTATCTAAGCGTAGTGTGTGTATTGAATGCATTTCTTGTCGGTTGTTTATATCGTATCGAATAGCAGCTCCACATAATTGGCGTAGAAACTGGTTGGAGCGTTGGAGGCGGCTGAGCGCGGAGAGCCGAGCCGCACGGAAACCGGCCGGCGCGGCCCTTCGCCCCGCTATTGAATTTAGATAAGATGCAAGTTGCACTCAATGGTACCCACTAGACCTGCCTATGTTAGTTTAACCCTATAACGATAAAAGCCTCGGCTTTAATGCCTTAGGACGAGTCTAATGATTGTTTTGATTATTCCATTTGTTCAGTTAGCCTAGTAGGTACACTCAAGCGGATCATCATGGTGTTCTCTATGTTTATGAATGAATGACATTATTTTTATTTCAGCAGAAAAAGAAAATGTGTTTATCGGTATTATTTTTTTATATGTAACGATGTCTGTTGAACCTGCACGAAATAATTATGTAAATCTTTATCATAACAAACAAACGAGTATTAGTAAATAAACCATTGAAATATTTTCTTATCTACTTAGGGGCCTACCAATTTAAAATGAAACAACCACTCACTTCCTGAACTTAAAAGTTGATATTGGTGGACCATTGTGTGATATACAACCTTGCACAACTTTTTTTGTTCACATAGAATTAGATAATGCACAAAAAACTACAATAAGTATTTACCTACTGTTATATAACAATAGCCTGTGGTATCTGACAGTTAATCCTATTTAAATTAAGGCCAAATGTAAATATTACAAGTTTAATGTTTGAATTAGAATGTATCTAATAAATTAAGCCCATAATCATTGTCACGATCGTGAATCATTCCACGTAACAATAAACAATAAATGTTGCAACTTTCAAATTAAATAATTACGTAGGTATTTAGAAAAAATATAAAAAAGTAAAACTTGCATGGTGACACTCGACTGCACGCAATCTGAAAACAACAATTTGTTAAAGTGAGCTTTCAACTGTCACAGCACTTTTTATGAGCAAACGTCGAGTTTTAATTCGCGCCCAAATTGGTGGAGCCTTAAAAATGCAATTTCGCCGGCTTAATACATTAACCGCGCTCCGTTGCACAGCTGGTTTCCGTTTCCTGGCAAAAGTGCGTTTTTCCCGAAATTGCGGCAGCTGTCCCTTAGCCAAATTGTTGCCAGGCTGTCTTTCCCCGCCAAAAAAACGTTACATGAACATTACACACCTTTTGTTTTGCTGTACGTTTAATAATGTTGGCAGTGGCATGTGTTAAACTATGTACCTAAAGCACATAATATAAATACTAATGAATACGAATTCGCGATAGAAAATTAGGTGTGTACCTACTTACTATTATTTCATAAAATCTATGGACGTAGCCGACAGGCCTATTCGATTTTTATTAAACATAAAAAATAAACTTGAATAAAAAATACCATAAATTCTAATTTAAATACCTAATTGGTACTTTTTTTGTATAAAAATATTAATTCATTGGTATTATCACAACTTTATCGAGTTACAAATATAGATAGGTACGTCTCTTTACCTATTGATAATAATTAAATAAAATTCCATTTAATAAGTAGGTAGGGTAAAGCACCCAGTAGTCAGCCTTTTAGTGAAAATGTCAATTTGATTTAGCTATATTTTTAACATTTACAACTAGATGTAAAATCATTAGTCATTGTATGAAAGGTAATTTATTAAACTTTAAGAAAAAAATAACAAAATATCATATTCATAAGTTTATTATGGAAAAAATCCACATTAAACAAAATATGGCACTTTTTACCAGTAGTCAGCCCCATTTCGCCAGTAGTCAGCCATGTCTTACCCAGTAGTCAGCCTCTTACTTACTCAATACAAATGTTCTATTTTAAATATATTTTTATTGAAATCTCCAGGAAATAAAGCACATTTGCAATAATACCATGCAGTACAATTTATACATCCATTAATTTTTAACCCCCGACGCAAAAAGAGGGGTGTTATAACGTTCGACATGTCTGTCTGTGTGTCTGTCTGTCTATGGCATCATAACTCCCGAAAGGATGCAGTGATTTCAATTTAGTTTTTTTTAAATTAAAGGTGACATATGTGCGAGTGTTTTTAGACATGTTTGATGAAAATCGGTGGAGCCGTTTAAAAGTTTTAGTGGGTTAAAGTGGGGAGATTAACCGAATGTCTGCAAATTTACTCGGACGGGGTCTCAAATGGCTTCGCATGCTGAGAAAGTTGGTGGTGGGAAAGTCAGAATGGCTTAACCTAACCACCAACCTATAAAAAGTATGAAATAAAAAAATATATTGTGAAATCGGGGGTTTTCAAGATTTTAATTTATAGTTATTAGCACTTAGGTAATTGATTTCTAAATGTTTTCTAGTCAATCTTTCTTCACACGGTTCACAGCGATAAAAGTTTATTTTCTGTTCCTTTATTCCTTCTGTTTCTCAACTCTCCCCAATCTACAAAAGATGCTCTCTTCTATAAAACTATTTTAGCTTTCTTGATACATAAGTCAATGGTAGGCTAGAAAATAGAAGGTAGATGATAGAAGTAACTGGTATCATTCCTTTCTTTTCTCATTTCCCAAAATTCCTTCGTGTTTCGGAAGGCATGGTAAATTGTAGGTCCCGGCGGGCATTCAAGGATCTCTGGCAATCGTTGCCATTAGTCAGAAGCTTGAAAATCTGACAACCAGTCTTATGGTAGTCGTGGTATAGCCCAGGTAACTGGATTGTGGAGGTCATATAGGCAGTTGCTCCATGTAAAACACTGGTATTCAGCTGCATCCGGTGAAACTGGAAGCTGATTCCAGCATATCGTGACCAGTTTCTTAGGGCAGCCATTTGTTTTTGGGAGTGCACTTAGTCTAGCTTAATGGTACGGGGCATTTGTGCGACTTAACGATTTCGGACTTGTAGTGTCATAATAATGTGTGAAATGCCAAGTACTCGACTCGTTTCCATGATTTTCATAACGTTTTTGATCGCCACCATAGCACATGACAATTATTCCTCTTTATACAGAACTTTTGGTCTTTTTGATACGATACTATTCGAAAACAAGTAACTAAGTTTTGTGCCAACATAGCCGTCCACAAATTTGAACCTTAATGAAAGGATTTAAGACCCAATTTCATTTAGCAAAACTGACGGCCGACTATGGGATATGTAGGTCCAATGGTCGGCCTCATGAAATTCACTGACTTTATATACGGCCGACTACTGGTAAAATACTATTTTTGTCTTAGAAGAGTTTAGCTTAACGCAATAGTTATGTTGAGAAGTATTCGCCCTGTTAATTTCAACCACATATATGAGAATTGCAAAAAAACCAGTAGTCAGCCACTCATGGCCGAGTACTGGATCAACCTCATATTTTGCACACCCAATAGTCGGCCACGTTAATTTATAATACAAAAGACAAATAAAACGCCTGCAATGCATGATTTTATCGAAGATAAACTATTAAATACTAGCATAAAATATCAATTCGTTCCATATTGCATCAAATTTATTTAAAAACATGCCAAAAACTAAAACACGAATCCTTAACAAAAAAATAGTAATGGCGACGTTTTTGGCCATGTCTTTGATGGCAGTTCATAAGAATGAGTGTAACACGTCAACCTGCCATGCTAGCGAATCGTAATTGTGCATATTAGTCAATAAGATTATACAGATTCGATTAATGATTATTTTATTGGTCTTTACTATTTTCTACACTAATTACATGGATATAAAGCCTGTAAAGGCTGACTACTGGTTGGGGGCTGACTACTGGGTGCTTTACCCTACCTACGTACTACATGAATGAAAACATTACCCTGCTTCGAGTTAAAAGTCACTTTATTGTGGATCCATGTTTATTATCTCAATTCATTCGCCTCGTAAATGCATTTACTACAATGATACAGATAATATAACCAAAACAAAATGTCACGAATTGATAACTCATTGATAAGTGAATTATGTTTATGTCATTGTATATTTACATAACATATATTATTGTTATTTTTAAATACATACAGTATCGTCTTTGGAAATACATCTCAACTTGAATACAAATTAATAAGGTAGATACATACCTATAATAGACTAGTTTAGAATCGCATATTATTTACACGTATCACGAAAAAAGACGATACAATGTGTTAGATGTATTTATTCGCGAACATTTCGCTGCATTGTTATAAAAAAATACAAAATGCAAACAATGTTTTTTGTTGCATTCAATTGCAATACAATAAAGGAACAAGTGAAACAAAAATAAAATATCTCTGCGTTCCATTCAATTTACAATTCATGAATTAAATTTGAGTGAATCATCGTAATTAATTGTTTCGATGGATTCTTATTACTATTTATTCCACAGTTCCACCGAAAGTATAAATTGATTCACTTGTTCGGAATGATTTATTTGCAAGTAGTTAACCAAACTGAAAAGTAAAACGTGGAGATCAGAACAAATTATTATTATTTTACCACTTTTAAATTTTGAAGGATCCAGAAACAAGGAAAAATCAAATAAAAAAATGTGTTGGAGCATAAACAATGATGTTTTGACGTGATTTTTTTCTGAGTGATGCATAGGCACGTGTGTGTCAAATAATAATGGTGTGTAGGTGCCCGTAGGTATATTGTGCTTTATTGAATCGTGGGCGAAGACCGCACGTCCGACCATTCATTCGTTATTTTAACTTGACCTAATAAAAATGATACGTAATAACCTCGACGATTTTATCCATGCACGGAACGTGTATTTACCATAAGTCCTTTATTTTAATACTAAAATATCCGTATTGGGGTATTTTTATTCAGTTATTTTGGTACGCCCGTTAAGGGGGTTATTTCAGCCGATTTATTTATTCAGTTCCGATAAGAATCCAACTCTTTCCATAAACCGCAACCTATTTTATGTTTTCTTCATGTAACTTTTGACCCGTTAAAACGAATTAAGTACCAAAATTAACAGTTACATGACGATTTTTTCACTTATGTTAGTTGGTATTAAAGTTAAGTTAAAAATGCAAGCTCCATTCGACTTTGAGAGCTGACCGACAAACTACCTTCATTTAGTCAACGTAATATTATTATATTTATATCTTATATGTAAATCAAATCACTTCAATAGATATATTCTGTCTATCGTTACCAATCTTACGTCATTAGGCGAGGCAACACTACCAATAAGATATTCCAAATCGATTCCAAACAGAACAAATGAAGCAGTTAGTATGCGCTGGCGCATCGTTTTGTTTTCAATTATGTTGCCAACGCATAAAATACAGCCTATTATGTCCAGAACCTCGAAACAAGCATCTTTTTTTGTCTATCCTGAACAGGCTTTAGTTTAAAAGATTTTTATGTGGGTCTTAATTATTTTTGATTCACTGCACGATCCACATATTCCAAATTTATGCTGCTTTATTGCAGAAGATTTTTTTAACGTGCTGCATTTTAGTTTTCTGGGGGATATTTAATGGTTACAATTATTTTCCAAGCAATAATATACAACTTCTTCAAAAAGTGAATACTTTGTAACATGTCTGACTCTGTTGTAAATGTTTATGACATTGTTTACAACAGTTGCGACCGATGATGCTTTCCTGTGTCTATATAAAACTAAAGGAAATTGCTGTTTATAATAAAACCATTTGCATTCCTGGACGATCGCATATTGAACATAAATACTCTGCGACATCTCGTGAAAATATTTATAAAAAAATTGTGTATCAGAGGTATCATGTTTAATCAGAATAGATAATGAGATAATTTCTAATCTACACACGAATACTTAGGTGAATAATGAGCAAATTCAATAGAATGTTTTTGTATAAATTTATGCACACTATTGCACTCGGTTTTATATCGAAGCATTAGCTACCTATATAAAAGGAGTAAAAAACTACTAGCATAAAAAAATACTCCAAATCTTATACATTTTTTAATATAAAATTTTTGAATAAGAAAAAACAAAATCGTGATGTTTTCATATTGTTTTGAACGAACTAGTTTTTTCAACAACTTGGTAACAACATTAAACGCGGGAACTGCGCAAAAACTGTTTTGATATCCTTGAACACGTGATATACATGTATATTGTATAATTGCTGACTATAAATTATATTATAATTACTATTTCGAATTAATATGTTTGCTGTTTCTACTTCTACAATAAATTTCGGTTTGGGAATAGAGCATTTTTGATCAATAACATATTTTTAAGTTTAAACTTTATCATTTTTCAGTAAATACATAATATTATACAATTGTCTTTGTTATGGAGGAGGGCGACCTCAGTGATGACGATAACAAGAATAAAAAGGGCAAGAGAGCCCGGGATAGTGGAGACAGCAGCGAGGATGGCTATATCACGGTCTGTAGGAGAAAGCAGAAGAAGCTGTTCAATAGTTTTTCAGCTGAAAATAATATAAATTCATCTGAAACATTCGTGGATGCTGAGGAGAATATGCGAGTTGGAGGCGAGTATGAAGTATCCTTGTCATCGGTACAAATTTTACCAAAGCAGATGGCTTTAGCTCGACTTATTCGTGATCAAGGTATTATGAACATCATTAAAATTAAATATAAAAGCCCATATAAAGTATTTGTCCGATTCAGTAATAAAATTCAAGCAGAAAAGCTCGCCAACTGTGAAAAATTAATTGAAAAGAAAATACGAGCTCAGTTTATTGATGAAATTAATTTGTCTTATGGTATCATTAGAGGAGTTGATCTGGATATTGATGAGAAGGAATTACTAGAAAATATTTTGGCGTCATGTGACATTCTGTCTGTAAAAAGATTGAAGAGATTGAACAGAGATCATGTATGGGTTGACAGCGAAACTTTGAGGTTATCTTTCAAGAGTATATATCCTCCCGTGTATATTTACGCTTACGGGTGTAAATTTACCGTCGAGAAATATGTATTTCCAGTTACACAGTGCTCCGCGTGTTGGAAGTTTGGGCATATAAAGAAATATTGCTCGTCCAGTAAAATAGTTTGCCCCAAATGTGGCTTGGATCACGTTAACTGTGATATTGCTGTGTTTAAGTGTCCTAATTGTAAGGGATCGCACATGGCTCTCGACAAATGTTGCCCTCGATTTGTGCAAGAGAAGAAGATTCGTTTTATTATGAGTGACCAGAGCGTCACTTATAAAAAAGCTTTCGAAATGTATTTGAAAAATAAAGGTGATAAGTCAGTACCTCAGAGTATAGTTAAAAAGAAACCTATTGACTTGAGCAACGTTCTGCCAAGTGGAAATAGGACATACAGCAGTGTTGTTCAAGCAAATGTTGTGGTGCATAGTTCTTCAGATGGCCAGCAAGACATGAATCCTTCTTCCCCGATATTACCACATAAATACAGCGTCAAACGAAAAGAAAAGAGCACAAGGACAAAAAGCAGTCGGAGTGAAAATGTGGATTCGTTTGAGTCCATTCCCAGCTTTGTACAATCTGAACAATTTGAGAAAATGACTGGAGAACAACCTAGTAGTACTAAACAGAAAAAATTTGACTTACTGAATTTAATTTGGAATTTAAAGAATATTTTTATATCAGAAAAAACTGTAGACGAAAAGATTCAGTTGGCATTTAGAGTTATTTGTGACGAATGTAAATATTTTCTTAGGAGTATGTTTAACAGTGGAGATGTCGTTGGACAGTTGTTTAATCTTTTTAATGGATAAGTTAGATATTTTACAGTAAAACTCTCAAAGTTTGAGGCCTAAATTAGTTGATTTTGAAACATTATTGTTTAGAGGCAAAAGTTTTATAATAATTTTAACTTGAATTGTTTAGACATAGGAATGTTTAGTATTTTTTTAGTTTATCCAGCCAGTGAGGTGAAATGTGTTTATAAATTTATATTTGTAGTTTTAAGAAAATAACTGTGTCGATTTATTGTTTTTGTTGTGATGGGGCTGACATAAGCTCATAAGTTAAAAGCCCTCAATAAATAAAGATTATAAAAAAAAAAAAAACTTTATCATTTCGAGAGCATTCCCTTGCCCAGCAGTGGGACATCAATGGGCTAATTTTATTTATTCTATGAACTACGTTATGAAGTAAGTTGTGTTTATTTACAAAAAATATTATATCTCAGAATAAATAGCAACGATTTAAAAATATTACAGGACTACATCATTCTGGATTGACAAAAATTACATTTGGTTTTTTCCAAAACTATAAAAAAACTTTGTACTTTATTTGCAAAATTGCAACGGGTTTTACCCGTAAAGGTACAAAGTTTTTTTATTTACAGTTATTTACGCTAATCTTTGAAAAATAATGTAAAGTCGAGGATATCAGGACGATTATTCTCGTTGTTTATTTTTTATTATGTTTATCAAACTTAGTTTGACAGTTATGATCTAATTTACGACGGAACACATATTTTTTGCTACTTGATTAAAAATAACAATATAATTAAATTAAGTATGCTAATAAAAACAGTTTGATATAGATATAAGACATAACATAAACATACAAGTTGAAAGATTGCATTTTCAATTCGCAAGTCAAAACAAGATCCAAACTCCAAAGCAAGCTTCACTTGTTTTTTTCTTTTTTTATCTAGCCAGTATTTCTGTGTCCCACTGCTGAGCAAAGGCCTCACTTGTTTTAAAGTAAAAAAAGACCTATCTATTAGCATATTTTTAATTACTTTGATACATAAAAACGTCACGAAATCTCTATAATTTAATTTAAAACTAGGATTTAAATACGTAATGCAGTTTATTATTACATTTTTTTTTCTCTTTACGGAATACGCTCATAATAACCATAAACCAGTTTTCGAGTAGTGGGCGTTTTGTAAAAAAATTACTTGGACGTTTAGATTTTTGGCAACATGTTATTATGTTTTTAAACCGTAGGCATAATCTTTGTAATAGCTTATTCAAGGATAACGTAATATGAGGTAACACAAACAAGGTTAAAACGGTTAAAATTAGGTTTAAATTTATATCTGTAGACGCTTTAATTGAAATTTATGCTATAATTAAAATTAAAAGTTTATGACAGGGTCTTTTCACTGTAGGATAAAAGTGCAAGTATTAGACAAAAATTATGGAATTTTAACTTGTAATTTACTTGGTACAAAATATTAAAGGTAAATAAGGTACCTATGTATATGTTTAAAAACCGAGAAGTCTAACAATCTTTTATTTAAAAAAGAAAACACTGATCTTGATATCTCGATTGAACAAAAGGGTTGAGAAAACCATAGAATTCAATTTTTAGAAGCGATATAATATTTTAGTTACATCAGACGCATTAGGTAGTATCGCGTCGTGGCCTTGAGCCGAGCCCCTAGTCCGACATAAACACCACAAGGCCTTGATTGTACCGCAAGTCGTTTTTCATTGTTATTTTTAAAATAACAAAGAAAACCATATGCATATTTTAAATATTAAAACCACCTTTGTTTTTTAAGTAGATAAAACTTTAGCGCAATTCTGTGTAGTCTGTACTGTCGAGTATCGAGAGTTTGACATTTAAAATGTACTGCCAAAATAGTTCTCACGGAGCCCGGTAGAGGCGCTAAACAGATTTCCATGTAAAATTTCCCGATATCTAGCCGGTTGTCGGTAGTCGATAGTAGTATAGAATCGAGCTACTTACATACCCATAATATTTACAGACTGGCTGTTTATTTCGTAATCATTGCCCGCCGTGTATTTTTTCCTGAATCGAAATACAAAAATCTTGGCGCGATAACTCCAATTTGGGAGAGTTGTTGTAATTAGCAATGTAAATAACAAACTGTTGGTTAATACTGAATGTTTAAATGGAGTCAGTGTGTGTACTTATTTAAATTACCTTTAAGTACAGTCCTTAGCATGTCTGAGGCGCGACCAGTGAGTCAGTCACCAGTCGCGCGTGAAGCAGTCTTAGTAGGAGGGGAGGCCTCTTAAGGATATCACTGCACTGCATTGAAAACGTCTTGAGCACGGTTTTATTGAATTCTGGGCCCAGAACCACGTTATTATTATACTAACTATAATTATCATAATCACATACCTAGTTACCACGTCTACAGAGATCATTATAAAAATAATTCTATGGTGACACACGCATACTGAATTAAACCTAATTTGGTCATAAGATACAACACAGAAACATAAGACCTGAATCGTGGCGAGTTATTTCAATTGCTATTTACAATTTAATAGACATGCTATAAAAAAATGACGCAGGCATGTTGTTAACTGAATAAAATTGCATTCTGTACACAAACCGACCTCGTTGTATATTTAATTGACTTTGCTTGATTAAAATATTCTTGAAAAATAGTATAATATTCGTTTATTTAATTGTATTAAGTGATCATGGTTATCCCTCACTTACCGAGTACATAATTTCGCTTGATAGGCGCGCTGCGCGTGCGCCGATACAGTTAATGAATATGAATATTGCTCGTACACTTTTTTTTCGATTATGGAAACATTCAATAACAAGTTAATAACACTATTCACTCGCTATTCTTCTGTCGTCTTAATTATTGATATATTGCGTTACTACATTCACATATTGCGCTATCATAAGCTCTATACTCCATACAGTTCAAATAGCTCGTCAATTAAATAGTTTTTTGTAGTGGTTGGTACTGAGCTCGTTGCAATAATTTTTTGGTTACACAGAATGTTTTTGTGTCCATCAAAGTGGTTACAATTGTCTGAAGTGTGTCTGGATTTCCCGCCAGTAAGAGGCGGTGATTTCCGTTCCCATGCCGGCGACGCGACGCGGTTGTGGCGCGACGGCAATGCGCCGGTAGCCGGCACGGCTCGTTAGCGACGTTTTTAGGGCGTGATCGACGCAACGGCGCATGCCTGCATAAATTGCATCCAAATACATAACCCAAACGAACCCCTTCAACGTCCATCTCTAATACAACTCTGTCACGCACCCATTCTTGTCGACCTTGTATCAAATTTTTGGAACACGATACTCACCTTTGTCGTCCAAAACTCGGTTTAACCGACACAATGCTGCGTTTTTACATTTGCAAAGCTTAAAAAGTGCCGTGTCTCGTAATTTTACTTGCAAATTCACGTGATTATGCATAGTGGAGTTGGGCGAAGATGTATTTACGTGTGCATTGTATGCATTGTGTGGTGAGTACGCGTGTGGGCACGCACCACTGTGCCCCACTACACAACATTTAATACATGTACACGGCCGTATGTTCCCCTTGCATTCGGTTTCACGCGACGTCTGAGTCAAATGATCGATGCAACCCTAGGATGCACTTTACTGCTCGAAAATTATTAATGGCACTTCAAGTATGGCGTGTTTGGCGTTTTAAATCGTTTTGTTTTCTAGCGCATTCTCAATAATTTATTTTATATGGATCTGAGTTTCTGTCTCGCTCGACGCTTTCAACTCGTCTCAAATGTTCATTACCAATTTGTACTCTCCAACTGGTTTGATTTCATTGGAAAATGTTTATGAAATGTGGTATTTTATAGTCGCCCCCACGTACATGGTCAGTACTGCAGTTAAGTTCATTACGCAGTCGAGCGTCGGAGTCGCGACAATTCAGAGCGAACTATGCATAATTTAACCATTAATTCTCAAAATGACTCTTGGAAGTTCTGCTCTCGCCAGACGAGGATGACCATCCTCGTAATAATGTAAGCGACAGCTTTGCATGAAACTTTGAAAGGTTCTTATACAGATTCGGATTGTGACTGCAATAAAAATAATTTAAGAACATAATGCAAATGTTCAGCGTGGGAAGGGGACAAAAGTTGAGTCCCTTTCTTGTACGTGCATCAGTGCACTTAGGCAGATAGTTGTACGCGGCGAGGCTGAGTCGTTTAAAAACAAACTAACAAATATTTTCACAGCGTTCGCAGTGCAGCGAGCGGGAGAAAGTTCGGGTAGGTTCAGGGACGAGTTGTGGCTATTTGCGTCTCGTAGCGGGCGATCGTCGATGCAATTAAATTTGTAAGCAAAGCTTTATGTTCTCTGGACTAAATATAAGACGATCGCGCGACGTTGCCGTGCCGACTGAATGCGAAGGCAATCACTTTCGTTGCATTCCCGCCTCGGAGACTTGGCATCCAATTGTTTCCCGATGGTTTGCAACACGCTGAGTCGCTTGTTTCCGGCTTGTTGTTTAACCAAACTACAAGTACAACCGCTTGACCAACGTTTTCTAGGAAAATATTGAATTTCAACACAAATGCTAGCTCAGTTCGGTTAAATTGCAGCTTTAATAATAATAGTCGACGAATTTTACATTTTGGTTTACTCTGTATCGCGGTGTGGCAACAAGTTAAAAGCTAATTTATATTTGGATGATTTATGTACCTAACTTAATTAAACCCAACCTCTGCCATTTAAATATTCAAATATTGTATTTAAATATTGGACTAAATTGAAATGATAATCGCTACTGTAGGTATGGAGAGAATGTCATTAAGAAGGGAGCGTGAGTTGGATGTAGCAATCGGCAACTGTAAGCAAAGTTCAGTAGTTCAACTGGCTCGAACACCTATCGCGTTCATTGTCCCTTCGCAAAGGTCAAATCTACTGTTGGAGTCGCGTATCTTGTGTACTTTGAGCTATACGTAACTAGGTACAAATAGTTCATGATTCTGTACAAGAAAATCGTAGTGCCAGCATTTGGTATTTATTATACGTATTAAACGACGTTTGTTTGTTTGACAACTCATTCGAATAAATATTGGTAGAAGGCTGATTAAGTGCGCTCGCACTCAGTTGGTATTTTTATCAATAAACTTTACGTGATCTTATGCTAGAGGTATGAACAGCAATAAATTATTTTTTATAATTTTTCTATATTGTTAAATCCAGCGAGATTTTTATAAAATATAGCTTACATAAGAATTGTTGTGTTCTTGACGAATGGTTCATAAAAATAAGTTATTTCTTATTACGATATGTTAGTGGTATAGATCCAAATAAAAACAACATACTTCCATCTGATATGGCACGATGCATGTTTTTTTAATAAAAAAAAATGCAGATAATTATTTTTTCCTTTTTGCAGTTAATGAATAACAAACGCGCAACATATTACATAACGCTGGTCATTATGTTCATTTTATGTTAATGCTATTTATAACAGCATACTTATTTATATATTTTTATATAGAATATGTAAAAAATTTAGAACACAAATCAAATGAATATGATTTTATTTGTTGTTGAACTGGTTTTTTACGTGATCTCATTTTATTTTAATTATAACATTCGTATTCTATTCTTGTTGTTAACTTAAAAACTTGTTTTTAGTAAAAGTAAGTAAGTATTTGATAGAAAACCTTCTTATACTCGTATTTTGCATCATACCTACATATGAAAAATTACTACATTAATTAAATTTTACTATTACGTGGAAGATCCTGAACTCTATAAGTTTTACTTATTTCATCATCAAAATATTTTTGTTGATTATCGTAAGTGCCAAATTAGAATCAAGCAGTTTTTCTTCACAAAATATCAAACATCCTGCTGAAATAGAACAACCCTAATTTCTTCCTTCTTACTTAGTTAAAACTGTTTAGCGACTTAAGGACATTAGTTAACAATTAAAAAACTGTTCTTTTTACAGAACATTACGTTCGGAATGTTTGGTAGCCATATTTCATCCATATTTTACGATCCCCGTCTGACTTTTGACTCTGAAAGTGGCTTTGTTTCACCATAATTGTGATCGTAGATAATATTAATTACAACAGTGTCTTGTACACTTAATTACATAACGGTTAATCTGCTTTCTTGGTTGTCCACATTAATATTGATTTACCTTTGACGATATGATCAGTTTGTTAATTATGTTGGTAATTAAATGTTCTTCCACAGGCGGGAAAATTACTTTGTTCTTATAGTTGAGATATTTATGGCCAGTTAAATTAAAAACGAAACATATCACATATAGAATTGGAATTTCTTTTGAATTTGAATATTGAATAGAACTTACTAACTTTTTCATACAAATAACTGGCATGGAACATTCACACCAAAATTGTATATCGAAATAGAACTATTTCGGTAGATTTATTTATACATTTCCCCACGTTTCTACCAGCGAACGTTGAAAAGGGTACGAAACGTCTCGCTTCGTCTGGAAAGGTAAAAGATTCAAGTAAAAAGCTTAGCAATATTTACAGAAATTCCGATACATTGAAAAATGCATTGTCAAAGTGAATAATAGTTCGGAATCGGATGCTAGATCTCACACATCTTTTATCAGCAATATTTTTGAACTACAGACGCCTTGCATTTTAAACAAAGTGATAACTCCCTTATCACATTCAATGACAAATAAATGCTACAATACCTTCTCGAATGAATGGTGTATCTTCATTAGTCTTAGGAGAGTAATTAAATGTGCGAGACATACAACGTATTCATAGTTCAACAACATTAGTGACAATTTCAATACTAAAGCGGGCGTGACGATACATAATCTGATTATGCGTTACTGAATGACAATTCAGTGTAATAAATTCTAAGTCGGTGCTGTCTCATTGGCGAGTCAGTTGGTCGTGATTGTTTGCGATATATTCAGTGTAAATTGCTGGCTGCACCACTCACAGAATGACGTTCGCAGCAGATTTATAGTAGCGTTGACTCGTTAACTTGATATCGTATCAAGTGTTACTCTTATTATTAACAGCGACGTGTTTGTGCTGCAATCGAATAGTACCAGTATTTATTTCACTACTCTTTGTATACGATTGTTGTTTTCATTCGATACCTGACAAAAACATGCCAATAATATAATCCGCAAAAAATTAACTACGTAGTTTTCCTGTGGCTGATTCAGCTACGCAGTTAAATTTATATCGTGTTAGTAATAATTATAATGTTATGCGCTAAGTGTTTTAAGCCATTTGGTGATTTCGAGTACATTTCCACAACATCCACTAGTAATTAATTCAGTTGCCAAAGGTAATTATCATAAAATATAAAATTTTCTAGAGACACATACAACGTAAATATGCCAATACTTTGGAATAAACCACAAGTTGTTTACAGCACGTTTTGTGTAATAAAACACTATTTTATGTGTGTCAACACTAACCATACTCAACGAATACATAGTTGGGAAGGTCAATGTGTTACATATACAAGCATTTGTTTCATAGAACAATCGTTGTTACACTGTTGTAACAGTACACTTTTATTTCCTGCCATAAACACAATTATGTATGACTGATATGTAATACCTATTGCTGATGAGTAATGCGGTCGTAAGACATTTTTTAAAACGCAATAAGTGTCAAGTATTTTGCTTGAAGTATTAACGTTTGCTATTTTGACAGCCGTCCACTGTCCCGTGTCGAATAAAAAACACTGTCAACTACAGTTAAGCGAATTTGTATGTAAACATTTTTACCGTTTTTATCAGATTCGGTAAATCTTCGAAATTTTTGTGTAATGCTTATCTGAGTTTATTATTATCAAATCACAAGTTAAATTACTTGCAACATATTAAACTTGCCTCGAAGCGTAAACTTTTTTCATGTAACAAAATAATATAATAATTAATACATTATGCTCTTCGCACGTCCTCGTAAACTTATCAGGCTTGTGGCATTTTTAAGTACATGTGTACTTTTATGGCATGTGTTACAAATGTGTATATTTTTATACTTCTCATGCAAATAACGTTACAAATAATTGCACAACGGTGATGTAAAACAAACATAACATTTAAATTAGCGTTTCAAATTCATTTGATATCGCCATAACACAATAAAAATATATTTCTGTCTCTTTCTTTGACTAGTCATAAGAAAGTGACAGAGAATACCATTAACAAAGTGCGAGGAAGAACGTTGGCATTGGCAATAAATTGTTAATACGGACATTCGGAAGTTAATCGTCATTATCTTCCTTCAGCGAAATCAGTCACCATTGATTGCCGTTGCATGTAATTTGTAATCAATAATAATTATTGACAAATAACCAGCAATTGACAGTTAACGCAGTAATATGACCATCTGTAACGGCACGATATCACAATATAGATAAGTACAAGAAAACCCACAATTAGAATATTTTTATGATGATTATACGTGCTGGATATAATCTCATAGTTTCCTTCTACCCGTACACAGTTTACATACTACATAATCAGAAGAAATAAATTGCGTGTAAATTCAAGTAAACATGTGCTTAATACTTCGTACATTTTGTATAGTAAACAAAAGTTAATTCACAAACAAAAACCCACGACGCGAAATACGCGAATCCTTACGGGAAATTCTAAGAATTCGCCAGTAGGTATTAAATCGGGCGTGCAATAAAACAAAAACATTCACAATGACCAACGTGAGAAAAAGAAATGAACCTTCTGTTTTGTTTACAATGTGTCGTAATAATTACATAATGTTTCCCACACTGCAACAGGTTTAGTGATTTAAACGTCTGCGCCCGCGCACCCGTAATATGAAAATTATTGTTGATGATTTGTTCTTACACTAATAGAATACTTAAGTGCTTGTTTCTGTGTCTTAACCGCCTTAACCTCCGGTTTCTGAGGTACATTTAGCGGCAGTTTATCTTTCCAATAGCGTTTAAACTCGTATAACCCCCGGTTACTGAGGTACATTTAACGGTAGTTTATCTATTCAATAGCATTAAAACTCATATAAAAAAATGCAATTGAATAGATAAACTACCGCTAAATGTATTCAGAAACCAGGGGTTAAAAACGCTATTGAATAGATAAACTACGGTTAAATGTACTCAGAGACCGGGCAGTGATTTAAACGTCTGCGCCCGCGCTGTTGTATGAAAATTATTGTTGATGATTTGTTTCTAACACTAATAGAATACTTAAGTGCCTGTTTGTGTGTCTTAACAACCTTAACCCCCGGTTTCTGAAGTACATTTAGCGGTAGTTTATCTATTCAATAGCGTTTAAACTCGTATAAAAAAACGCTATTGAATAAATAAACTACGGTTAAATTTACTCAGAAACTGGGCAGTGATTTTAACGTCTGCGCCCGCGCTGTAATATGAAAATTATTGTTGATGATTTGTTTCTTACACTAATAGAATACTTAAGTGCCTGTTTGTGTGTCTTAACAACCTTAAAAGGAGTTGTTTTATGTGGTAATTTGCTTTGCCTTAGGTAGAATAGTCATGTTTATTATTTAGAACTAAGAATGAAAATAGTCATTTATTTATAACTATAATGTTTTGCTACATTTTATGTATGTGTTATGAATGGAAACTGCTTCGTGGCTGTTTTTTTATTAGAGCTGCAGTTGTATGAATTGTTCACTATTTATCTGTTATGTAATACGAGACTTTTTCTTAATCAAGAAATTGTCAACTCCATGGTTTAACCAAACATTTTATAACAAAAAGTTTTCAGTGAACTTTAGAATACTAATGCCCAGTTTCTGAGTACCTACATTTAGCGGTAGATTATCTATTCAATAGCGTTTAAACTCATATAAAAAAACGCGAATAGATGTGTAGGGTGAGGTAGTTATTTTTTAATATATTTTATGATCAAGGTCTAGTGTCTACGTATCTTCTACTTCCTACGTACAAATGTGTCAGTAAGCTATAAAAATTGTAATTGTGCGCAATAGGAAGGCGTGAGCGCATCAGCCGCTGTGATTGGTTGACCATAGTGTTGTTTTTATGGCCGAGTAACATGTTATAAATGCTAATTTTTTTAGAGGTAATTCGTTATCCTTGTTATTGGTTTGTTATGTAAGTAATATTTTGTTTGCAAAGTTCAAAATTTTCTGTTATTTTAATCTTAACAAAAAAAAAATACTGAGCATATGGGGCTTCAAGTTGCATTCAAGAGTCAGGCTAAGTCTTTATTTTGGAGCTATAAGCAGATTAGCGTAATGTGATCAGTAAGCAATTAGTTCGGAGACCAACTAACTGTTCTAGTGCGCATAGCATTCCGGGTACTTTATACAATGTCTGCTTATCTTTATGAGTAGGTACCTGTGTGATATTTAAAATGAATACCATAAAAAAAGAAAATGCAGTCGAATTGAGAACCTCCTCCTTTTTTGAAGTCGGTTAAAAATTCGCGGAAGCAGAACCTCTGACTCGTTCTACAACCTTGCATTTTGCTATTACTTTTATCTCTACGTTGAATGTGGTCAAACCTTTGACATTTCGGGACCAGCGCTAACGAGCTCACCATTTAACGTAAACAACCAAACACTTCCACTGTTATCGAGAACATTCCATATCCTTATTATTATGACATTTAACCAAGTAGGTTTTATGCAGACGCTATGTACCTGTTTCGAATCCAATTCAAATATTCATGTTTAAACAACAAATAGGTTTTTTGAACGTCGAAAGAATTGTAAACACGTAGCTCGATTCTCTACCATTATCGACTACCGACAACTGGCTAGCTATCGAGGAATTTTGTATGAAAATCTGATCAGCGCCTCTATCGGGCGTCGCGTCGTAGGAACTAGTTTGGCAGTACATTTTAAAAGTCAAACTTTCGATACTCGTCGGTACCTACTCATTGTAGAGAATCGCGTTAACGATTTCTGAATATAAAAGTCTGTTTATGCAAAAACATAATTAGGTATATTCCTTTGTTAGCTACAATGATTGATTTTAATTGTTTACTGATTTTTTTCTTCGAGTTTTAATGTCTTTAGATACGTGTCTTGTTTGTTATTCTCGTTCGTTCTAGACTACAAAATAGCTGTCAAAATATTATGTTAATTTTACAAGTCGACGTCTACGATGCCCATAAACGTTGTGTATTTAATCCTTTGAAAACCTTGTCATGTTGACAGTAACACAACTCCATAACTCTACATACAGTATTTGTATATTATACAGTTATATCCAAACAAGCAATATTTTACTGAATATAATTATATCATATTGAGTAATACGCTGCATTTAATATTATTTCGTAGCGACATGTGACAGAAACTATCCGGTTCGGACAGTTTTATATCAACCGGAAGAGCGATTTCAGGTGTGAGTCAGACAAACCAACAAATCTGCTATTTTATTATGTTAGTTTGGCCACTGGATTGAGAAACTACAATAAAATACGTATAAAACTAAATTATTAAACACTTCGGTGCTAACTATATAGCCCTGTGAGAGGCCCAATCGGGTTTTGAATGTGCGAATTTGTTATACACATCTAAACATACATTTTAGTTTAATTGCCTTTTCTGTATTGGAGCTAAATATTACGCTGATCATACTCTAGCCGGTTCGATTTGGTATGCCCCATTTGGAGTTTAAATCGCTTCAAATTCTTTGTTTTGAAATATGGCAATCAACTCTTTTTTTATTCGAACTTAACCTAATTAGTAGTGTTCGTGCCACATTCCTGGTTAAATTCGCAGTAAATACAAGCGTTATTTATCTTGATAATATTCGAATAATCGTGTCAGTGGAGATCTGATAACAAAGTAGCAATTAATCACAAGAAACTTGTTTGCTAGTTTTTAGTAGTCATTCTATTGCAGATAAGCAAAAATATTTTATCTCATTCAAACAAATGTAATATGAAAAGGACAACATGAGAATGTCAATTGAATGTTTGTTTTTTATTTGGCAGCTCATGGTCGTGTTAAAAAAACACTAATAGAACTGGCACATTGTAAAACAAAAAAAGAAAACAAATTTAACGTGTGTTTGGAAATGGAATAAAAATGCAAATGGCGTTCATCACTTTGAACAAATAAAATTGTTAGTCAGGAGTTGAGCATTAACATAACAATAAAAATACAGTCAATTAAACCACAAAACCGCGATGTGAACATTTTTAGGGCTCCGTGATTAAAAGGATTAACGGCATTTTTTATTCTTGATTCAATATCCAACAAATTGTCCAATTATAAAAGCATTTTGTATACAACATTGTGAATAGGTATATCATTAATTTGGAATGTCCGCGAGCACACATATTTGTCAACTTAGTCATTTTATTAGCCTTAAACCGTTTTTCTACAGAACCCTGAAATTCAACAAACACAACTATCCTCATTTATATTAAACCAATTATCCTGCAACCATATTGAAAATTGCAACAACAATAATTGATAACGGGCCATAAATAAAATACACAAAGTTCCTTTATCATATTTGTTTACATTTGTTCGTTGAATCAAATGTTCTTAAAATAAAACTGTTGTTCATCGTTACAGACGAGTGACTCAGCTAATTCTTTTTACGTACAGGGTTGCTGGAACCATTTCACTTTATTACCAATGTATATTACTGTTAAAAACCAACCATCTTATTCATAAACACACTATCAACCTATTTTAGTTAAAAAACTACTACATTATGTTTCCTCTTTTTCATTTCGCTAAGGAGTGAAAGAAACAAAACTCTTTATATTTAAGCCTTTCTTCATAACTTCATATGTTTTTATTAATAAGGATATAATAAGAATAAGAGGGATATTCTAATTGGAAGCAAATCAGTGTGTATAAGAAACTCTCGGTAGAGTCGCCTTAAAGATTTCTTGATGTGAGGACAAAAAGTCTTGTGACAAAGAAAATGTAAGTTATTTTGGTTTGGCATCTTTCAACTGATTGAAGAGTCGATAATAATATTGGCGAGTCCATAGATCATTCACAGAAAAGCCTAATGCTGTAATTTCAAAGGTTATTATAATTGATGTTCTGTAAGATTTATTATCTTACGCATGCCACAATGCATCGGTTCAATGTCCTATTCAAACGAAATGTATCGGGCCGTAATCCCTCACAAACAAATTAGCAAAGCGTAGACAATATTAGTTTAATAATGGAAATGGTTTCAACTATTGTTACAAATATGTATATGCTTCTAACACAATTAATTACTTCGCATCACGTAATCCGATTAAACATTCATCAAATACGTAAATTAGTATTAAGTATTATTGTTGTGCATTTGTTTACATTCCCATATAATAATAATATATTATATTAGTCAGCACTCAGCCCTATGTCGTAATAAGTATAGCCAGAGATCGATCGCCACGCCTCCCAGCGCAATTGAACTAATTGCCTAATTATTTTTATTACCCGTTTGTTTGTGCCACATCTCTCATCCAATTTTTCAATTAAACTCTTTTACGTAAGAGAAATATATAAATGGAAAAATAAACCACAACACCGCTAAATAGACCGATAATAAAAATACTATTCGATTAACAATTAGAGACTATTCTTAATAAATTCTACGCCCACGGAGTATTTCTCTAGCGACATTGTTAAGAAATATTTGATTTAATTGGAACCTTTTGGCGGCGTTCAAAGCCATTACAGTTATTCGGAAAGAGTACCAGAATCTTTTGTTTGATAAAAAGGAATGTTTCCTAGAATTATAATGAACTTGTTTAAACGACTATCGAAGCATTCTAGAATGTATTTCTTAGTCATTCGATAACGTGTTAAATAAAATAAACAATACATCTATCAGCTTAATAACCGGCTACAATTATCTTACATCTCTCATCGGCTATTTTACATTTATCGTTGATTTATTTTACATTGGGTCGCGGACGTGATGTTTGAAACGTAGCATTATGGACTTTTTTAAACGTTTCTAGTTACGGTTTTTGTTTATTGTACGCGTATAAAGATAATTATGTAGACGAAGGCGCGGCGCAGTTTGCTTTTATGGCAAAAATCGTGAGCGAAATAGCCGAGACTGTTAGGTAATCGAATTTAGTGGGGCCGGCGGGACCCATTGTTCAGTCGAGGCCAAGGTCCGCGGTGTTTACATCGCACGTTCCGGCGATGATGCATCATTACAGCCGCTAAAAATCACACGTTGAAATACGCTTTTTGGGTGTCCGTAAAAAAGAGACAAAAACACGTATGCTGTTCGCACCTCTTTACTGATGGGGACAACGGATTACCTTGTATATTGTAATTTAATACTTAACATATAGTTGTTTTGGCATATCTAAGTGCTTACACAAGAATATAAAATTCAAGCAATCGTAGGTATCTAAAGTTACACTTGCTTGTCGACTCGGAAACAAATATTAATCTAGATATTTGTATTAGGTGTTGCCATTGACCTTGGGTTGGCAAATTCATAATAACAATTGTTCGAAATAGCCGTAAAACTCATTATGTTACTGTACACAGCTGTTAAACGCGATTACGATCTCTTATTTACAACGATTTACATTTTAGTACACTATTATTGTTGTGCGACTTGTTAATAAATGTTACTATAAACTTGAATTAACATTTTGTTAATTTAATTAAAGTGTTGTTTTCGGTGAATGATGCAACTGCTTATGGACAATAACTCCCACGTATTTATAGAGTTGAGCTTAAAGATTAATATAGATGTTGTTCCCGAGGAGATACGTCGTAAGTGATGTATCGCACGCCTCTAGTAACGCGAGGGCGGTCGATGATACTCACATAAAATAGATGTAATGTACATGTTAGTCCGAGATACAAGGAAGATTTGGTCGGACAGTTTGTCAGACCGATTGCGTCTGTCAGACGTCTCGACGGGATCCAGTAGTGATAGCCCACGCTCGTCTGAAACAGTCACTCGCCGTCTTATTGGCCGTCGGCGCGTAAACAAGCACTTATTGCAACTCAGTGAATCGTTAAAGCCTACCTAGAAACCGTGTAAGCAATGTAAGCTGTACGTCTACGTGCCAGAGATGCGTTCGAATATTTCTTCGACGTTGAATTACTGCTTATCTCGATCTGCGAGCGCTCTGCCCGGTAACTGACACGGCGATAAATCAATAGACATATTTGCTTTTACAGTGCATGTTGGTCCGATGTCCATGTGTATACTAATTACGTAAGCGAGGGTCATCGTAAGAAATTTCGAAGCACGTTCGCTTCACGCATGCTTGAATGGCGCCCCAATGGCACCTTGAAGTGTCTTTGTTTTTAAGCGCCAGTTTCCTTTGTCACAATGTGCGATAATTGTTCCGTCTCAAGGTCTCACAACTGTGGGAGTCCGTTTAGGGTGAAAATATCTGGACCGTGACCAAAATAAACGTGTTTAAATAGAGCGGCTCGTTATGCGATACACACTCATCGCTTCAAATCGCTACTTGTAAATATTTTGATTATGAGAACAAAAAATTTAAGAAGTAGGTACGAGGTATTGTTGTTCGAAATTAACATATCAACATTTACGAGCAGTACTGTAAAGGTCATCAAGTATAAATTGTTGCTCCCCACCACATAAACTCTTTGTTTGATCGCATCAGATAAAGTACACAATGGCATATTTATTTAAATTCCCAATAAAGGTATCACTGGCGCTGGCAAGTATGTTTTTTTGTACTTACATAGTTTTTGTACAATTCACTCGGTCATTTTTTATCCACTTACACGAGACGATTGCGTTACAATTGTTTTTTACGTAAGACGAGCTTCAATTAAATTTATATCATCATGGACACACAAAAAGTATATCGCGATGAATCACATCAATTTGCGCCAGACAACACAACAAATGTACTTACACGATTCTAATCTAATAAGGTGGGTAGGTACAAGAAAATGTTTCATTACATTTCGGTTTGTGTCAGTAAAGCCGGTTGCAGTACGTGGGCTGCATGAATGAGAAAGTCTTGAACCGGTTCACAGCCAGCTCCCACTGAGGTGTCTACTTTCAAATCACAATAGACATTCGACTTATCTCACTACTAAACCGAACAAACAGCTTCTGTACCATAAAACTCTACGTCGTGCCGTATAAAAATGGATTCAATTAAATTGTATCTGATGGAATTTTAAATGGAAGACGGCTTTAATTATTAGCGCTATTATCGTGACCAAACAATAACAGTTATTTGTCGAGCACAATGTTTGCTACGTATGAGTTTATCTTTGATTTTTCGCAATGTGGCGTCTGTGTAATGAAAACATCGAATATCACTGTGTACCGGTTAGCCTTGCGACGAATGTTTGTTAAACACAAATGTTAATATACGAGGTCCTTATAAACAAAACATCATTTTAAAAGAGCACTCTTGTCGAACAACTGCAAGTGCTTTTAGCACTTGAGTAATGGGCTAAAAACGTCTATTATCGTGAGTACCGCACCTTAAAATGATCCTAATCCTAAGTAAACAGCGCCTAATAGTGGTTTCGTTGGTGCGTGACTGCGCTAGCGCATGTCCTCGATACCAGAATACAGGGCAAAAATGGTTGACTTGCCATTGAGGCATTATCCAGTGGGAGAGTTAGTCCTGAAAAGGGACAAAGCTAGAGAAAAGAGAGAGAGAGATATAGCATTGAAGGAGCGACTCTCCATAACTATGTAAAGTAGTATTTTGGTCGAGTGCACACACACGTAGCGTTCTGCGGGTTGAAGCGTCCGCCCGCACTTGTGATATAAAATCAACTCGACAAAAACATCGTTATTTTTATTCAACAGCCAAGGCCAACATCGCCATATTGCATTCGCTATATCAGCCCGACACTGTTGCTCCTGTAAACAAGCTCTTTTATATGATTATCGTCAAACTAGGTGCTATAAAAATGTACATATCAAAGTAAGTACTTACAAAAGTTTTAGCGATAAAAAATTACTTGTTGTTTAAAGGGCAATATACAAAAAGAAATATAACAGTGAGGAGCTGCTGTAATAATCATTCTATTCATAGTGGACTCAAATACAAACAGACAGACAACAATGTTTTGCTACATGAAGTTTTTTTTTGGGACCAAGAAACAAAACAAGCGTGCTCAGGCGCCGAATCTAATCGGATCCACGTTGAAATACACGTGCTCCGAGTGCGAACGTGCAGCTGGATTTCGATACAAATAAACGTGAAGATATTTTGTATCTAGATTTTTTAGGTATTTGGCTGACAAACAAGTCAATTTATTGATAGGAAACTCCCCAGAATTGATTTTAACCCTGTAAATGCTTATGCAGATTTAAGAATGATCTCGAGTCACTATCAATGTTAATTCTGAACAACACTCTCTTTATTTTTTATTGTTGCCGAGGCTTGTTATCGCAAAATACCTAGCCAACATTTCCCGTCGCTGTTTACAATTTTGGAACGCGTTATCATTTTATGCGCTAATTTAATTTACACGTGCAGCATTACGGGGCACTAAGGCGATCGTGTTGCGTAACTGGGCCAGCCTGTGGCTCCTTGCCGACGTTTTTTGTTCATGAAATTAAAGTAACTCATTGTGCTGCCAAGGTTACCTCTATTAAGTCGAGCGAACTTCCGTTCCGTCGCAAGTCTCGACTGCTAACTCTGAGTGAGTAAGCTTGATGATAAAGGAATATTGTTTTAAAATGCATCATGCATACACTTGTGGAAAAATAACATATAAGATATATAGGTAGTTGTTTTGATGGCGTTCGTTACTCATGCGTGATTGTGGGATTGTTCTAGTAGAGGAATGTGAGGCTAACTTATTAACTTCCACGATATTTTATTTAAGTTCCAAGAAAAAGTTGTAGTTATTAATTTTATACACCCTGAAGTAGTATCGCAATAAAATACTTAACACTTTTGGTTGTTGAAAGTAAATAGGTATAGTCAAAAATAAGGTAGATAAATATCATCGACTGTGCAAATCCAGAACACTCTTTAAAAAAAATTGTTTGATAAGTCACTAGCTGACTCCAACATAGTCGGAAGAAAGGCTTGGCTTATGCATTAAAATTTTGTTTTAGTCGTTAGATAACAACAAATAGGTTGATGCATTTAATTTGGTTAATAATATCACATCCAGTGTCAACACGCCATCAATTATTAATCTCTGAATATTTAATTTGTAAGAGCTTAGCCGGTTTTCAATAGACCGCCATGACGATAAGCACGTCAACATTATAATCGGCGTTTTTTTATCTTTACGTAAATGTAAACAGAGCGTTATATTGACACGCCCGCGGAGATACGAAAGCCGGTATCTAATTCTGTTGGCCTTGACAATGAAAAAACTTCTTTTTTTGCGCTACCTTGAGACTGCTTTTTGCGCCGTGTCGGATGATTAAAAACGTCGATGCATATTGTTCTACTTTACAGTTTATCGATTCCGACAAAAGATCGGTTTTATTTTAATCATTATTTTCATTGGCATGTACTCAATAAAAGAATATTATGTGGGTTTTTGTGAACTTAAAATCTTGATAACATTTTTTAAAATAAGTAGGAGCCTCTTAAACGTCAAACGGGTTTGCGATTTTTTATCTCTGTTGTTTTGCGATTTCCTCAACAATGATGTCGTCTTATTTTATAATAGTTGTTTCAAGGGCTTCCTTTTCGCGAATGTAGACGAGTATTATAATTTTTAAATTTTGTTTGGGATTTAAGTTTGATAAAAAAGGTAGTGATTATAAAATCGCGTTGCATGCGAATGCAGTGTAAAGTATAAAAGCTGCCAGTCTGCGTGTTCCCTATAAATCCGTGTAATGCGATTAAGCATAAACCATTTCAATACCGACGGCACGAAATGTACTAGTCGCAAAGGGCAGTACACAGAAAATTGGATTCCGATTCATCACTGCGCGCGGTGAAAGGGTTAAAAGTTGGAAGACTCCACGAGATGGGAGAACGGATACGATATTAGTTGCTCATACAGCAATTCAGAATGGAGTAAACGTGATGTCTGCAGCTGTAATATCAACGAATTACAAATTTCTAAATCGATAATAGACTCCCTAAGGCTATGAGATATTTCTAAATGCGACTCTTTAATTCTGTGTGAAAGTTTCTTTTCTAAAGGCGTGTTTCTTTCCAGGGCCGGCGCCGGTGCCAACGGCATATTCTCCCGAAGACTGGACTTCTCTACTTTTAATCTTCTACCCAAGCACAAAGTCAACTCATATCAAATTAAGGTATGTATAAAATATTCGTTACCGTGAAAATTTTGAGGAAGGCTGAAAACGAAAAATATTTAGGGAGCTTGTACAACTTTATAATTCGTGGTTACTAGCAATCATTTTACAAATTCTGACAACATAAGAGGTGACTGCAAAGGTGAAACATATTTTCTTCGAATCTATTATTGCAAGTTCAACAACATCAGAAACCAATTATCTGGTTAAAAATAAACCGTTATTTTGCGGACGCATTATTTTTTCGAATAAACAGTACTTTAGCCAAGTACTTGACGTCAAAGTTCGAAACGAGAAAGCAATATCTATTTCTGTATTTGCAGCCCAGCGTAATCAACAAATTAGTTAAATGGATCTTGTTAATTTGTCTTATTTTCATGGCACAGGAGATAATGTCGCTTATTTAATCATTTGTATAAAATAAAAATCTATCCGCGCGTATTTTATAGAGCAAGTTCTTTTTAAAATGTCATATGATTGCTAGGCAAAGGTATTCGTATCCTGCCATTCAATTCAGTTACCAACTACTAATTAAATTATTGTTTGGAACGAGATGTGCTAACTGGCCATACGAGGTCCGCCAATAAAATATTTTTATTGCTCAAAAGGTTTGCGGAGGTGAAAGTTTGCTTTTGTTGTCGCCGCCATAAAAACAGTGGGTGACACTTTTAGCGATAAAACGCTGTCACGAGTGGCGCCGGGAGGGGTGGCCGGTATATTTTCTACCGAATAAACGTAACTTTTGTGTAATTTAATCGTACCACTGGGTGGTTTACGAGACCCGCCTGTAGCCAGACGAAAGTAAAATGTTTTTTCAGCGCTCAAATAAATAGATGCGCTTTAATGTTTTACTGCGTTAGTTATATTTAGGGCTTTAGTTTTGGCGTTTACCTCAGCTCCCAAGTTTGAATATAATTTTTGTGTATAGTGAATTGGAACCGTATCGGTTCCGTGACTAAACGTGTTGTGATTGCGAAATAACTTCATCGATATTTCGTAGTTTAGTTAATTTTGATACAAAACAACGAACGCGCTGTTATTTATGTCATATTTATTCGTAACTTTGTGCTAATTCATTGCATAACTTCATATAACAGTACGTGAAACTGTGTAAAAATTCGTAGCAGCTTGAAATATTCATAACTCACATTATAAAATCACTTGCGCACGTATTAGCACGCCTTCGAATCAGTAAAAAAGTAATTGATGTTCCTTCACTATGCGCAAAGTGGTTAAGTAGCTGTAAATAAAATGGCTGTCAAGAAACTCTTGGAATGTCTGTGATGTCGAAAACATTCCTGTGAATATGAAAGGTGGAATAGCTGAGACAGGAAAGCAGTATTTTACTGAAATATTAGACATAAAAACTATATAGTTAGTAAGTATTCGTTTATTATGGACTGTAGTGATTAGAATGAAGAGTCAAGTAAGAAATTACCACGTCAAACTGCTTCGCTAGTTTTAGAAGAAGTAAGAGACAGACTCATTTAAAAGTTAACTATTATTTTCATTTGAGACGGACAAGTCAATTAAAACTCAATTATTTAATTCTAACTTTTTAATCTATTGAAAGTGTCTCGGGATTGCAATCTACTGTAATACATTTTACCCCCGGTTTTCGAGTACATTTAGGGGTAGTTTACCTATTTAAAAGATTTTTTTATATAACGTTATTGAATAGATAAACTACCGCTAAATCTACCTCAGAAACCGGGGGTAAGTAAAGCAAAATTGATAGAATCATAGCTCTTACATATAGCCTCTTTTAGAATCCGTATCAAGCCGTGACACATCTATTTTCATCGTACTATCGCGGTATTGTTTCATTGTTTGAGACGCTGTATACATTTCTAATTATCACTAACAGATGGCGGATTCTCACAGTAGATGTGTAAAAACTAACGAAGAGAATGCTTCTAACAGACATTTATAATAACATATCGGTCCATTATGATCTTGTTGGAGTTCGCAACAGTTGCATTCGAAGATTTTGTATAAATCTTGTATTGACTGCTTTTTGGTAGAACATTCAAGCTACTCTTTACAGTTAAGGATTTAGATTAAGCTGAGCCCTTAAGATAATAGTGTAGAGAGTGATCCTGTAACATGGTTCTTGGACCTAAGTAGAAATGGACTCTATCAAGAATTTCAACCAAGCTACCTTTTAGTAGAAATAAGACATGATTTCACATGATCAAGATTCTGTTGACGTTGGTTTCAAGAGTTTTGCTTCAATGAAAGCGTTATGAATACGAGCTAAACTTTTAATGGGCAATATAGAAGATTTATTTCATAGCCTGTGCCCTCTGCCAAACTATTAAATCGGTACCATACTGTTGTTGAAGTAATAACCAATTTCTTCACAAAATGTACAGACTGATATATAAAATTGATAGTAAGTTTTGCGCAGACATAGCTTTCAGTAACTTTTCTACATTTCTTCATCTATACAGAGTTCCTTACTGGATTGTTCTCGACACGGATTATTTTGCAATTGTCAGTCGTTATGTGTATTTGTTATGCGGCGCTGGTATCTAATCTCCACGGGCCTTGAGCCAGTTGTGTGTCAAGCGGCGGTCATTCCCCTGTCCGCCGAGCCCGCTTCTATTTTTGCTCAGCATTTGTTTGTTATTTATTACAGCACATACGCCATTGTACATGCGCACTTATTTCTGTTCGATGATTGAATAATTACACTCACTACTCCGATCACAACTTGTCGCATCTGGATATTGTTTTGTTGTGTTGCTAGGTGCTGACAGTTGACTTTCTCTCGTGCATCGTTATTTATAATCAAAACATTATCGTTAAGCCCATTTTTCTTTGTCATATGTGCTTATAATCACACGATTAACTTAAAATTAGTGGCTGCTGTGGAGAAAATACCAAGCGTCAATTAAGCAATTAGTTTGCATTATGTAAATGACCGGTCGAGTGAATTTAAATTCTTCAGTGGTATTAGTGATTCCGGCTATAGAAATAATAATTAAGAACTCTAATTCTCTTATAAAAATTCAAAATGCTTTTTGTAATTGATTTATGCAGTAATTTAGATAGTAATTTAACATAGATAATGAACGAGGATAATTTAAATGGTATTTCGTGTTTGTCTGACGCGCGAAGTGCTACTATTGTATCGCGAACGTCCGCTCGTGCACCGACTCTGCACGCGAGATAATTTAAAACATTTTCTTCACTTATCTATCGCGTAAATAACGCGACCAGTATTGTCTTGGAGCCGACTCGTTTCGCTCCACCTCGCGTGAGAATACCCCGTTTACTCACACCGAGGGAAACTTCATAATTCCCCACCCGGGCTGATTACCCTCCGCGTGTACTACGAACTACGACTACGACTGTAGTTGCGATCTTTCACTTATCTCGGCCGCTGAAAGTCGGCATTTAGCGGGAAAAAATAAATCGCTCCAGTCGAGCAATAAAATTCAATAGGCCCGCTATAAAATAAATATCGACCCGCTCCTTCCTACTGGAATCTAATAATCAAGTGAAACGATACAGAGATACAGAGCTGTAAGCATGATTGATAACAGCGACAAGCGAGGCACGTTTTCGCGGAGCGGCATCATTAAATCCGCGTCCACTTCTTCTATTTATGGTGGCCCGCTGTCTGCCAGCATATTGATTGCGCCGACCGGTTGTATTGCTCGTAAGACCTAAAGCCGGGCTTATGAATTTATCGCGGCGGTAATTTTCACGTCCACCATGCATGTGCGTACACTATGTACATACATACCTATATCGCATCTCGTGATCAAACATGGACTAACGAGCTGAACGACTTCATAAAATGTTTTGCAGGTTTTAATTTGTTTGCAACTCTTCAAGTGTGATGGACGGCCATTATCTTTGGGATCAAAAGGGAACGGGTGAGATGAATTTAGGACGTAATCATAAGGAGTAATGTGTGTTATTCGAAGAGCACGGCCGCGTCGGAAGATGTGGCAGGCGCGCGGTCGCCCATGTAACTAAATCCGATGTAGCCCGCGCGGCCGCAACCCGATACCGTGCTCAAGGCTTCCCATGTGGATTAACACCGCGTTTTTCTTTAAATCGTCTTGTTCACCGAGCGCAACAGTCGCTTAACTTTTTTGTGTCTGTGTTATAAGCTTTTTATGCAAGCGCTGTAACATAATTGCTCCTATGGTCTATGAAAAATAAATGATTATAGGCGGAACGATAAATGAGTCAGCCGGTCTCGAGTGGGCCTAAGTTATGCTGTCATTCCGTCTGTTCATCATGCGCTGATATACTGCAAAATGCATCTCGATTTTCTCAACGGACCGTAAATGGCAAGAAATGAGAAAGTAGCCGGTTAATAGATACAATAGGGCTGGATAGGTCTCGCGGTGCAACTTTCCTTCGCGGCAAAAAGTTGTAGAATGATAGCACGACGTGCAATACGTTCATACTAGTTCAGATATCAGGCGTTTCGTAAGACCTCGATAAACGTAATTACTCCATTACAGATGCTTGATAAATAAATTACTGTATACGTATAACGAACGAAACTCTTTAAATCATTTGGAATTTAGGAACACGCAGTTTGATCGCGTGGCGCAACAGATAGTCGATCTTGCGTATTTTCTTAATGTTTAGCTTTCGACACAGCGTGGATAGGCTACCAGAACTATAAAAGGTAACAAGCGTGCGAACTTTATCCACAACCCGTATCTGCTTGCGAGACCGTTTCGTGTTGTTGTGATCAAGTTTTTTTCTAAAGTTATCGCAAGTATCCACTTGCAGGACACTATTGCCATATTTGGTAGCACTTTGGAGCCGGTTTTTGTAAGCATCGTACTGTTGAATTCAATCTTGATAAACATGCGCCTTGTTTGCGTACATTTAGGAGTCGTATCGTTTAATATTTCGCAGTGCCACCCATAATTCAGTGGCGAACTGGCGATGTTGAAAACTTTTATGTTAGGAGTTAGAAATAAAACTTTTCTCAGTAGAAGCTCGTTGTATTTTTTATTGGTTGGTATTGAAGTTTAAGATGTAATGGGTAGTGAATGTAATGTGTTTAATGCACGTTGCCCAATGGCCACATTGCGCGGTGTCCGCGTCGTCGCCTCGTCTATGCTCCCGCCCACGCCTGTCGTATTCGACTCGCGCCACCCAGATATTATGACATATGACATGTTTTTTTTAACAACATTACAAAGCTTTATTCGTTCATTAAAACCAACTGCCTTATTTCATCAACAAATCATTTGAGCAAAATAAGTCTTGTTTTTTAACTAAGCGTTAACCACGAAACCTTAATTACATGTAGCTATTTCTTTCGAATAACCCAATAAATTTTCGTGCTCAGTCATAATAAACTGAAACTAAACTACTCGAGTGTATGAAATTTCATAGAAACAAAGTTGTAGCACTAGTTGTAGTTACTAGAATAGAACTGGAGCGGTCATTGATCCCGCGCTCGCTATTATTATCACGATAACTACGGTAATAATGTTTGGAAAACATGGGCTTGATTTCAGGCCAAAATTGTTGGTATATTGGCTAATTAATAATACACTTTAATAGTTGAATTTATAAGCTCATTACATTATAATAGAATAAAATGTTAGGATGTACTAGGAACTCAGACATTGGCGACAAGTCATAAGATCAAGTCGTGAATAGACCGGCCGTGGTAGTAATCAAGACCAGGACTGTTAATTAAACTGAGACAGTGATATCTCTACGCCTCATTATGTCAGTGCCTACAATATCGTTAGAAGAGGCTCACGATATCTTTCAGACGTAGATTGATATCGTTTATTTGACCTATAATTATGACTAATCTATTCAATTTAGATTCTTCTAAAAAATACTAAGATGGATTGAAGTAGCTTTTTGTTAATTTTTGGTGTCTATTATTTAGTTTTCGCGTCGAATGGTTTTTTATTATTATATTTACTTTGGTCTTAATATACGGGTGTCAATTTTAAAATATATCCAATAAAAAAATGTGACCTTTTTAAATAATGGATTTTTTATATTTGAAAAATTCTTATTTATGATTTTATTAACCTTAATTTTACTTCAGTTGGAACTTGCAAATAATCCTTTTTTAAGATGGTTGCTAAGGCGATTTTGCCTTTATCTCTAAAATTGTATAGTGAACTGATTTTTATTTGAATATAAATACAATAAATTTTGAATCGCTTGACAAGACTATTTCATAATTTATTTTTCACGGCTATTGTCTCGGATCGAAGGCGCCTATTGTGGAACTCGTTTTCAATTTATACATGGGTTTCTAGAATAGTGTCGTTTGTCTATAAATCTAGGCTCTACGCGTCGCAAAAGCAAAACAATAGTCAGTTAAGGTAACATTAACTAGTTAACTCCCCGACGATACACCGATAACATTCTAGTACAAGAATTTACCTTATTCATGAGGAAAAACAATAATAAAAAAACATTTGTTGTGTATTAGTCGCAGCCCTATCGTGGAGCACTTGGCGTTAACCCTGAAGTCGGGCGCGGGGTCGACGCACGCGCATAGCCTACTTACAGTGCACGTCGGTGCAGCTCGCTACAACGACGCTTGCAAATCTCCGGCGCATAGAATCGCAACGCTAATACCACCATATTGTGATTTGATTTGTTATACTCGTACCTGTTGGCTGCGGTTCAAATGCCTTTTGTTTTATTGCCCAACCTCTATTCACAGATTATGAATTGTGCACTTGATTTACTATTTACATTCAAAATAAGTTAATTGTCACCGTTCTACATACGATATTTTTTTGTTTTGAGATTGAATTGTAACACATGATTCCTAACATCAACAATTTATCTATGAGTTTCCTTGTACAGCGAGTTTTATGTAGCTATTATAAGACTACATAAACTATCCATATAATCGAGACCTAATTGCGAGGTGTGGTCTGGATACGTTATTGCTGTAGCTAATTATTATAACCCGACTAAGTTGCGTGATCTCTCTGTGAATGGTCACGCACGAGCTGCGTTCTTATGATACATACTAGTTAACTTTATAGATAGAATGATTGCTATACGTACAAAGTAATTAATGATTTATTGGACCGAGAACATTTTCTTAGTTTCAGTTAAGAAAATTCAGTGTTGTTTTTTTTTAATATTCATGCGGTTTTTGTTAATGAATGTCGGAGTAATGACTTGAATAAAACGCGATGAATTTCTGTGATATTATTGACACGATATGCAAAGCAACATGCGGGTAATTTGTTCTCGAACAATAAACACTATCCATTCCTATGAAATAAAATTACCTATCGCACATTTAATTATTTGACACCAAACGTAAAATCTGAAGATATTATGATTTTCCTTCAAATAACTGTTTAAAATGATAGCTATGACGGGATTGAAAAACTATAATTTCAGTATTAAAGACCACACAGCTTATTTTTACAATTATCTCCTTGGAAGGCAGTACTGTCGTTTAATCGCCTTTGCCCATCGACTATCGACTACATAGTGTACTATAATTATAGCTGTATTTAAATTGAGAGGCGCTTGATATAATCGTGCAGTTATTTCATTATTCCACGCCTACAAATGTCCGTGTAAACGTAGATGCTTATCTCACAAGATTCAATACTATTTTTGTACGCATAGAACAACCTCGTACTTATTGTAATTTATTTATACTTCATTTGACTCATACTCTTCAATAATCAACGCGTAAATAATCAATATTTTATGTCAAACATTAACGTCATTTCATATATTTTTATTACTTTATTTTATCCTTGTTTTAACCTTAATAAATAATGCATTCGCATGAAACCAATATAAAATAGAAGTAAACAATAAAAATAAAAACCTATTTCCGTTATCAGTAACGTTGTTTATCTACCGCAACGAACCGTTTATAAAGTAAAACAGTATAGAGATATAAAAACGAGTGAAACGTGGTTACGTGACCTACCCACACGTAGAACAACGTATGACAAGCGCGCTTAGGTCACGATTTCCTTCGAACAAGTAAAACGTAGTAGCGCGGCCAAACCAACTCGCTACAACGCCATACCTAAACAATTATACACTATAATTAACACAGTTGTATACCTACTCCAGCGATTACAATGATACGTTATTACTCAACTATGCGACATAATTGATGCTATTCTATTATAAACACTTCAAAATAGCAGCTTTGAATTATGCTAATAACATCTCGCTATTAATAGCAACATAGAGTCGTTATATCAAAACATGCTACTAGCAATTGCCAGGGATTTGTTATACTCGTAGCTGAGGGAAATTTTTGAGTAGAAACGGGAATTGAGACGATCGCGGCACGACCATTAGCCGTATTGTTATTGCCGGCATTCCCAGTAATGAACCGCTCGTTTTCGTCCTTTAATATCACCGCTTTTACTCCCTTTACTCAGTGTAATAGTGCTCGAGCTTGATTCCACCTCATCTCATCTGTTTTGTACTCGTCTAATTAATTCTTTTATTATTTTCTGAGCACCGTTTTTTAGCGGGATTTCAATTTACAATCCTTAAATATTACGAGTTTCAGTCGCGTCTGTATGCATGCTGATGAGCTATGAAGCTCGGCGATATTGGCTTTTCGAGTGCCTTTAGGTAGAGAAATTCAGTGCGGTTGTTTTTCCAATTCGAACTCCCTGACATTTTTCCAGCGGTTTCCTCGCGCCATTGACGCCAACGGAGGTACTCGACGAAGGGCGATTTACATGGAAACTTAGTAAAATATTCACATCAGTTGCCGATTGTCACGTTATATTGAGATTTTCAAACTTTCTCCCCGACGGGGATTGTGCATCTTATTTACATAATGAGATGCTCGCCATTGTATTACAGCTGCAACGGCTTATCAACGCTATTGTGAGATTATTCATTTCAGACAAGAGTATCGCTTTTTATGATACTTACGAGCGGGCTCTATGATATTTACAAAACACGGCCGGCATCGTGACGCAACCAAAGATATTTCCACACTTTCGCCCACGAATCTCGACGGCGGCGGCCGAGGTGAAGTTCAAGACTATTTATAAAACGAGCCGAGCCTTACTAGGCGGCTATTGATCGTGAACAGAGCACGCACCCCGGCGTATTACGGTAGGTTAGTATGCCCGCGGCTAGCGACGTTCGTAGCTCCCGGAACGCGCCGAAAGCAGCCGAAATTTTACATCCCCGGCCGGTATTGATCGGACTTGACATTGAAATCGTAATAGACGCAAACAGCTGGGAAGTAAGGGTGCGTGCCGGGACCGCGGGCCCTCCTCACGCAATCCCGTCTCCACCCGCGCGCCGGCTCGCCCGACGTTTTCCGATATAGATTTTCAACTTTTATTTTTGTAAACACAAAAAGTATAAACCTTTATCAGCGTCGCGGATGGTACTCCCTATCTATGAAAACTTAAATGTTCGTTAAAGTTATTCATCGGCGTTCAAATGTAGTTGAACGTTTGTAATGTCTAGTAATTATGCACAAGAGCCCTAAGACGGGAGCTGCGGCGTTCTAAAATCTCATTTATATTCAGTGCGGTCGGAGTTTGAATGTTATCTAAAATCCGTGTTTAGGTGTTGGGCGGGATTGCTCTAATCTCGAAACTAAACACATTGTTGAGTTAGCCAAAGCTTTGTTCTCTCCCGGTGACGACTACGATTCTATAGCTGGATTCGTACGCAAAGTGAATCCACTAAGTTTGCTCGAGACAAGTTTCAAAACTTTTCTCTCGCATAAATAAGTTATTTTTATAATGTCTGCGTCTGCTGTTAAGGAAAATAACTTATGTTTTTGCTATAAATGTTGAGTTCTGTTTGTTAACAAAGGCGGGAAAAGATTAAAATGTACTTATTTATAACGTTATCAGTGGTAAGTATTTCTTACCGAAGTCGTAGTTATCCATTACATTGTGACATATACGTAGGACTATAGATATCACTCCGAAGACAGAAGAATGCGCAGTAAAATGTTTACGGGTAGGATATGTTCTTATCATTTCACATAATAATGTTAGCGTACTTCCTGGGCCCGACTAGTTCCACTGCTTGCTTGCGTTTCCTGCAACAAGGTATTTGCTCGGTAAGCAACACTTACAGACGTTAGCGGCGACATTAAACTTTCTTTTCTGATAACACGGTAATTGCTAGTTTTTTCCTAGTTTCTACACCATTACGTTCGTTCATTGATATATTTTTTTATAGAATTTTCATGTAGGAAGTCTAGATCTTTTATCAAAGAGTCAGACACTATTGTTCCACCGAATTCAATGGACCGTTACAAATTCTGGAAATCTGTAAGTCTCAGCCAATTTATTTGAGAGCCGTCTAAGAGCTTTGACTGTAAAAGAAAAGGCCATACTAGTTGATCTCAAAAGAGGACGACAAATAATGGATGAATTTAGAAAATTAAAAAGAAACAGCGCTGAAGATAAGAGGTTTGTCTTTGATTCTAGGTTCCAATTTGTTCTGAGCTCACGATAATTTTAAATTCAATCAAGCTCTAATCTGGGGACGGATGGCAGGGTGGATCGGAGCGCAGAAAGCTGGAGACACACCGAGATGTTTTTGCTGAATACAGATCAGTTCTATCGAAATTATTCCATTACCGCACCTGTTCCAATAGAAAACTTCATAAATAAAAAATGCGCGCGGTGTCTGCTCCGGTGCTATTCTATGGAATCACGGCACCTCCAAGTTAAATAAGTGATCACCGGTCGGCGACGACGTGAGCTGAACACCGATAACGATTCCTAACTTTAGACACGAACACCTGCCTCCGTCGCTATTTTTCTATTTTTTGCAAATGCTAGGAATTTTATCCTCAATACGAATTAGCTTATTTTGTTTACCAATAATGAATTTGACCAAATGTATACACTTTCAGCTTCATCTCTTAGCACCTTTTTGCGCCTGCACTTTCCGCTCGTCGCCGATGAAAACATAAACCGCCAGAATAATTAATAGTAATTGATTACTAATTATTGTTATGATTTGATACAATTGGGCAATTGTAAATTTAAAATAGAACATAAAGGTCGATAGATTGGCTGTGGCGCAGCGGGCGGCGGGCTGGCCGCTAATCGATCGATGTCTGTGTGCACACTGCTTGGTGGCTGCTGCACCCGTGGCCGATCATTTGTCTCTCTCCCGCCCGGCCATTGCCGATACACCATCCTTGTCGCTTCGTTATTCATCGTCCCTAACCACCCGGTAGTCGGCTGCCTCCCGGTGTTCTCCCGTATTTAGACACTGCACTATCTAATTTATGTTTTAAATTGTCCGCTTTTAAGTCCTTCGGGCATACGACGGTAACGACTATATCTATGGTTATCGTTATGACTTTGCAAGAGGTAATGGGCTATATCATTATAAATTTGTCTGGCTCCTAAGTTTGCAGTTAGTTCAGGCGGCACCTGTTATGAATGTGGCGCAATTTCGCCCTTTGGACGTGTAGCCTTTGATTCTCTATTTTGTTGTTCCATCGTTTTTATTGCTCCAGTATCGTTTGAAAAGGTTAAGTATTGGACATCTACTTTCAATTGTTGCGGGGCCTTGGCACGAGTTCGCCGCTAGTCGGCCAGCATAGGAATAGCGCAGTGGCATTTGGTATCAGAGGCGTGCGCCTGCGCCGCTGTGCGCTTACATAACGCACCTGCCATATCGGGCCGAGCACCGCACCTCACGTTCACTCGCTCATTCTATGAATTACTTATAGGTCATAGACCTCATCCATTATTTAATTCTGCCCTGCACACTATCGTATCGATTATTGATATGTACTTCTGTGATCGAATGCAACATGTCGTAAAGCACTCGACACATCGTCCCGATCCCTTTGAACTGCGGGTTACTTCATTCGAGAGCTTGTAAGACAAATAAATAGTGTATGAGACGATGTTATCTTCGCTAGTCGCCGGCGGAAATCTTGGCTTTTCTTTTGAAGAGCCAACGTAGTCCTCAGTTTTAGAACGTACCGTACCCGACGTTTTTTGTTCTTGTCAGTAAATGCGCCAAATCCTTCAACATCCCCAAAGGAGTTGGCGGCTGCGAATAAAACGGGAATTGACTTCTTAAACACTGCAAGTGCTTTCCTGAAAGACTGTGCCGACACCGCGGATAAAATTTTTAACTCTGCTGCTATGAACTACGTTTCTGGTACTTCTCTTTAATGTGAACAGTTTAATTGTAGTGCAACATTGGGTTTACTGTTTGGAAGTGCAATATTTTACAGTGTATATTACAGCTGACAGCTGTCGTGACGCTCACCAGCAGAAGATAATTCATGTGTTCGTTTCACATAACTCAAAGCATACGTGACTGGTTTTGTACAAAGTATTACAGTAATACGTCTCGACTTGTAGAAAAATACAAAACGAGCTATCAGGTTGCAAGGCACAACAGTGTAAGTTGTTAGTTGGCCCCGCCTCGTCGTGCCTCGGGACGATAAATCGTGGCGGGTCGGTGCCTCCGGTTAATACTTGGGATTAAGAGCGTCGAGCATCGCCGTAAACTGAGATATACATCATCCTGGTACACGCTCCACAACCAACACTACCTATATTATATTAATAGCGAAATTAATAACAACGCGACTCGCAAATCCAATTCTTGCTCTAATGACAGCTTTATGGGTTTATTACGAGCGACGAAGTTCCATATGTTCTCTGGCTTATGTCCTCTCGTCACAAAGTATAGCTGGTGTCGAATTGATTCGCTTTGCTTGTTCGATAATATATTCTATGTTTACAACTGTTATCGATTGCAGAACTTTCGACCGCCGCAAATAGTGCTCTATAAATAATAATTTCTGGAATGATCTGCATTTATTGAATGAAAAGAGACTACTATACATGCAATTATGCATGCGTTAGTCATTTCTGTATCTAGTTTAATGTATATTGATCTGGCTTCTGCATTAATCGCTATGTTGTTTGATGCTAAATGTCATCGCTACATATGAAATATGAATTGATAAACATCATGTGACCTCCAATTGTTATTGCATATAAACGACTGTTTTATTGTACTAAATATGATACAGCATTTGATTGTGTGTATGATTTTTTGTGGAACAATATGTTTAGCAAGATGATATCTTTATAAGCGTAGGTCACACATGGATGGGAATATGAGATTAGCATAACAAGCAAAAAACAAACGAACCCTGTTTGTCATACAATAGGACTACATCTACAAAAGGGATTAAAATGATACGTTATCAAGCTACACCCTTCTGTTCATACCTTTTACGATGAAAAAAAGTTGAAGACGAAGAAGCGGTAATCCGACAAACGTTTTGAGAGATTTGTTGTTGTGTCAAATTTATCGGTCTATACAATACACCTACACAGTCCATTTACCCTTAGTAATTCCTTATAATCCAGACATAGGGCCGAGACACTGGGTAAAGGATGGTAAAGGTGTTACTTGTATTAAAGAATCAAAATAAATTTACCTATTGACCAATTAATATACGGATCATTTTTGAGATTCTTATTTTTGTAGCATCTGTAATTATAAACAAAATATTTCTTAAGATTAGTTTTTATGAATGTGTGAATAACATGTTAGCGACCAAGAATTTATTGTTATTTATAAATACATAGCTCTTCAGTCACTCGTGAAATAAACGTCGAGCATCAATATAAAACTCGCGTTTACTTATGTATTCCGTGCTTCTAAGACATTAAGTCTATTAAACTGTACCCTAAATCCTTTCTGAGCACAATTTGTTGCATGAATTTGCATATGAATGTAATAATGGAATCATTATGGGAACAGAATGCAAATATTTCTCTCTAATTCGAAGGCTAACTACTGCTGGATGAATGTGCTTTGAATCGATGTAAATAACGTTGTTACACATTTTCAGACGCCTTCAAATGGATTTTATTTTAAATTGCGGGTACTTTTGCTTCAGTCTTTATGTTCGACGTGATTTATTACACGAACTGTAATCGTAATATGACTAATTTTTTCAAGGTTGAATAATTGAGTCAATAGGAAGCGATTTCGGTATTCTTAGAAACATCTTTCTGGGAGATCGTTTAGACAAAGACGATTGCCTAAAACTCATTTCTTAGAACTTTAACTGGTGCAATACAGTCTCATATTAGGCACTAAGCGGGGTTCTAGAAAAAAAGTCGCGCTGTATATTGGTTAAACTATGTACGTAATACACGAATACCGTGAAGATGTAGTACATTGTGATTATTTCTAGTAGTTACAAACCTGTTTTTTATTACTCCTTCAATAAAACGATCGTAAGTCGTAACTAACCTAGCACAAGACTGCAACACTACGCTCCAATTGAGATTATTTGTAGAAATCTAAAAATAACCGTTCAATGTGTGGTCTAATCAGAGCATAGTCTACGTTTGATGGACAGATAATAGTCGCTTGATAGTATTGTTCGAGAACGTTCTACAGCGCACCTCAGGGGGGCTATCACGTATCTCAGTTGTCAAATATTTGAAAGCCACTATACTGTACATTGCTTTCTTCCTTAGAATGAAGTGATTAACACGTTACGTCAAAGCAGCTATGTACTGAATAGTGAGCATCAATTTGACGTACACTAGTTGTCAAATGAGATACGTGATAAGCCCGCAGACCTCTAGATAAATACTTGAATGAATGAGCATTGATGTTTTTATCATGAAGTTTTGATGCAGCCTCGATAGTTACGTAACGTTAGTACAATGACCGATAGATAGTTAGTCTATGGCTTGCGTGTTTTAGGCCAGCCACTGACACGACGGACGCACGAATACCTATTACAAATGTTTTATGAAGCAAGTTGTGTTGGTCTTGCAATTTTGAAGTTTTTTTTATTGACTTAATTATGATAGTTGTAACTAATGTTTTTTGTAATAATCACCTAATCTAATAATATTTAGACTAGTTAAATAGTATTTCTGACATTTAACAAAACCTTAAATTGCGAAGACACGCAGACAAAAAATAAGAACAAGTCCTGTCGTGGTAACTGTCAAAAGGTGTTCGTTAAAAGTAAGTAGAATATAACATTAATGCGTATCAACAAACACAAGTCCGACTCCACCCTTACCGTCTTATAGTTGCATTAAATTATATTATTTAGCTATTAAGGTCGCCGGATGTATGTACGCTAAGTGGAGCACATTTGAATGAGCAGATTGAGGTGTTGGACCTTTTAATGGGTCCATATGTTCATTTTAGTAATAACGCTACACTTTAGCGAAATTGGAGCGATTCGCTCGCCATATATGGCCCCGAGCCGCTTTACATTGCAAAAGAGATGCCTAATAAGACAAAAATACGACTTTTAAGCCAGTATGTTAATCTTTCTTTATAATTACAAATAGCTATTATAAGCTCAGTTGCGTGTTATCGACACTAGAACCAATTTGTTGTAATTACTGTTATTTACTTAACCTGTAATTCAACGCTTATAGTTCTAACATGATTTTCGAACAGGATCATAAATATGAAATCAAATAACTGGTTGACCGAAGCCGACTATGATTTTTGATTGACTCTAATAGACAACATTAATTATATTACCATTTAGTTTGTAGAGCGATAATACGATTACTATGCTAAAATTGGTTTGGTTTTAAACAATGACCTTTTCAGCAACAATATTATTTAGTACTAGCTGACACGCGCAACTTCGCTTGCGTCACTGAAGAGAATGGGTCAAAATTTTCCCCGTTTTCGTAACATTTTTCGTTGCTACTCCGCTCCTAATGACCGTAGCATGATGTTATATAGCCTATAGCCTTCCTCGATAAATAGGCTATCTAACACTGAAAGAATTTTTCAAATCGGACCAGTAGTTCCTGAGATTAGCGCGTTCAAACAAACAAACAAACAAACAAACTCTTCAGCTTTATAATATTAAGTATAGATTAAGGTACATACAACAATACTATTTATAGTGACACGCGCCGCTACGTAGATCTCTTAATTCATTTATTTGTGTTTTTTTTTCCAAATGCTCTCCTTTTTCAATATTTTACGAAAATAAAGACTGATTTTGCCTCCGCCTTATACATATTCTAGTAATAATTAATTTGAGAATCTTCCGAAACTCAAATAAAATTATCAATCAATGGAAAAATCCTCTCATTTATTAAACAATACGAATCATCATTCATACAGTGACAATGTATACAATTTGTATGAACGTAGAACAACATTTAGCATGTTATGTAAGGGTCGTGCGAGCGACATGTTTATAGTGCGATACGTTTGACATTCGCTTCAGCGCCTCAAGCGGGCGTCGAAGAAACTATTTTGGCAGTACATTTGAAATGTCAAACTCTCGATACTCGATGGTTCCAATAGTAGAGAATGGTGCTACTGATTGACTGATTTTTCGTCTGCCTTATACGTATTCTAGGAGTAATTAACTGGAGAATCTTCCGAAACTCAAATAAAATTATCAATCAATGGAAAAATCCTCTCATTTATTAAAACAACTACGAGTCATCATTCATACAGTGACAATGTATACAATTTGTATGAACGTAGAACAACATTTAGCATGTTATGTAAGGGTCGTGCGAGCGACATGTTTATAGTGCGATACGTTTGACATTCGCTTCAGCGCCTCTAGCGGCCGTCGTAGAAACTATTTTGGCAGTACATTTGAAATGTCAAACTCTCGATACTCGACGGTTCCAATAGTAGAGAATCGTGCTACTGATTGACTGATTTTTCGTCTGCATTATACGTATTCTTCGAATAATTAAATGAAGAATCATCCGAAACTCCCCAAATAAAATTATCTACCAATGGAAAAATCCTCTCATTTATTAAACAATACGAGTCATCATTCATATAGTGACAATGTATACAATTTGTATGGACGTAGAACAACATTTAGCATGTTATGTAAGGGTCGTGCGAGCGACATGTTTATAGTGCGATACGTTTGCCTTGGAGCGGGCGTTATCCTCTGCGGCCGCGATACTGGGCCGCAGCTTATCGTGCGACGCAATAGCTATGTAGTGGTGGAGAGAGTATATTGGGAGAGAACGCGATAAGAGGAGCGGAGAGCGGGTTAAGACGCTTGTGCACTGTACAATGATTTTGTCAAGTAATTGTGGCGTATTAACAGTGGCTTGCAATGTGTCCTTTAATAGTAAAATGTTTGAGTACTTTACGATTAAGGTATTTAATCTCATTTTATTATTGACTTTATACAATAAGCTAAATAAATTGTTTGATCTGTATCGCTAAATTTTTATTTTATTTCGGGTTAGTGTCCAGAAAAAATATTATTTTGCTGTAATTATGACTTAAATCCCATCTCGAACAGTGATACTGAAATTAAGTAATGATAATTTATGAGAATAAATTGTATTCCCATGTGCGTTCTTTAGCATATTACAAAGAGAAATGCTTTTCTTTGTATCAGGGATTAATATAAATAATTTATCGCACTATCACTTTTTATCAAATCTAATCATTCAGATATTACAAGTACCTTTCCAGATTGCAAATATCATATCAGTTACTCAATAATTGTTTAGTTTATCATTATTTCACTTTAAAACAGACAGTATGTCATATTTTATCAGTCAAGTGGACGACATAGAAAGACCGCGACTACTATTTTACCGAATATACTCAATAACTCCTCTAACAATAGTATAGACTGGTCGGATCTTGCCGCCGATAGGGGGATTTGGAATTGAAGGGGGGAAGGCCTCTGCCCAGCAGTGGGACACTCAAACAGCTTAAGGAAAAAAAATAGTATAGAATAAATAAATATCGATATTCTAAAAATAGCAACGCTTAAGCCTCAAGATAAGCCTCTATTTATATTTTTAATAAGTATAAACATTACTCGCTTATCAGTAGTGAGTGTGTCTACACCCGCTCGCCTGTTTACTTATATGCATTTGTGTGCATTCAATATGTGCGATAAAAAGCCTATTTCAAACGCTTCACACACACACTTTTATTTTTATCGGAGTCAAAAGTAGTTTCTAGAATTCTTTACAAGTAATAGGTGATACTTACGTGTTTCCTGCGGTGAATGAGGGCCAATATGTAAACAAGAATGAGAATTTATTTACATTGTTTAAAGGTTCGAAATTTCTCGAACATTTATAAAGTATTACCGCTCCTAAATGGTATAAAATGACTAACTCGCTTCTGAAAAATGGCTCTCCTGCTTAGAAATACTCAGTAGCAACCTGGACTATAAGTCATTTTAACGGCAATACGCTCACCGTAATGGTATTGCTAAGATTATCTGCGCCATGAAAAATATGTATTCATTTATTTTAAAATAATTTTACTCTATACTTTATTTACTAAGTTTCTCGATAAGGTATCAACAATTAACTTACAAGTTTGCGTTACCGTTAATTATTTATAATAATGAGTATTATTTATTCATTGTTTGCACGTTCCACTTGTAATAATTACGTTACGTGCTTGTAATTACTACGATTAAAATTGTTCAGCTATTTGTGCATTGAGCTTACAGATAATAACTTTATTTTGTAGCGGAATATTTGACGCTGTATATACCAATGTAGCTCGATTTTCTGCTACTATCGATTATTATCGAAAACCGGCTAGTTATCGAGAAATTGAAATAAAGACGAAAAATATGTTAAGCGCCTCTACTGGGAAGGGGTGAGAACTATTTTTGCAGAACATTTTAAATGTCAAACTCTCGATTCCTCGACAGTATCAATTGTAGAGAATAGCGCTACTGATCATCTCTTAAACACAGTTGGTATTTCTAAGGGTTAACCAGCCTTATTCAAGCAACTCGAATTTCTCGAAGCAAATAATGATTGCATATAAGTATTCTCCAGATATTATAAAGCTATAAGAACAAATTAAACACGTAATAATTTCTATAATATATTATCGTACCTATATACGCCCATGTTATGGCAATAAATCAGAGTATCACCAGATATGACTTACACCTCAATAAATTAAAATACACATTGTAAAGGCACTTATTCACGATCCGAGAAATGCAAAATACAAAAACAACAATTGTAGCGATGCTAATGGCGACGTGTTTCTTGGCAGTTGCATTAGTTCTTTACTTCTTCGTTTTCGCTTCGCCGATCTCACCAAACTTAGTCCTTACTTAAGCTCCATGTTTTTGCTTTCAACTGTATTTGACATTAAATCTTTCGTAGGAAGAATATTAATCTTAATATTGCTTCAATTCATAGAATTTCGATACAATCTCAAAGTAATTGAATAATTGTTTCGCGATAATATCTGTTAAACAAGTAACGCTTACATCAATCAATTCATTTATTATTAAAATATTTGCATCCATTCTTGTCGATTACTAATATCTCCATGTATTCAGTTACACCTGATTTAAATACATTTGTAGGCAGATATGAAACGATAAACAATGCTAATAATTATATTATGAGACATGATATTACTAATTCATGAAGATAATAAATTTCTAGTCGTGATGCAGTCATGGGAATGAAATGAGTAATGTCAACTTGTGTTTCACCTTCGTATTCATAAACATGAATGCTATTGAGGTGATCTGAAGTGTTGTTTGCAATCGTCTGTATCAATGCGTTTGATCAATCGGTCGGCAATCTCTTTAATTGCCCTTGTAAACGACCAATCAGCCTGTTAATTACTATGAACGAAACAATGGACGATAGGTTTGCGCTATGAAGGCCCACAGTCTGCCATTTATCATTAAGTACCTCGTTGGGGTAGGTCTTATCGTAGACTAGATTATATCAATACAGTTCACTATACGATAATGACAGTGAAACTTTATCTATATTCTATGAAAAATAAACTTTCCTTATTAATTTCAACTATTCGATAACAATTTTAGATTGTTTACATTGAAATTGATAATGCGATATGTATTTAAATAAATACAGAATAAAATTTTTCCTTATTTAGTTTTATAGAGCGGAACGACATAAAAGTTATCTTCGATACAATTTCTTGTATCGACCGTCTAGTGTATGAGGGCACTAAAGTCACATATTTACGACTTTCGCAGCTCGTATCAGTGAAAAGGCAATTTGGTTGAGTTATTTATTAATTTTCACTTTATCGTTATAATTGTCACTTATTCTTGTAAGATAACGACAAGGCTGTTGTTGGCAACTTTGCAAAACAGAGATAACTGGTCTAAGTGCAGGGTTATCAGTGGATGCCAAATGGCTAGTTTATACTCGTATCACACGCTGATAGTGTAATCATGGTTTGTTTTTGTACCAGTAGACATTTACATGTAGCTATCTGGACAAACGTCTATGTTGGTGGTTATCTTGCTTGTTATACAATAAGCCCTGATTACGGTTTATTTAAACGTTTCTATTTTTGGTTCTTTCTATTGCAGATAACAAAAAAATTGTGATAAGATACGTAGGGTTTACCTGTCCTATTTCGAAAGTTGCAGTCTATAGTCGTAGTTTTATTTTTATGGTTCGTTCATTGTAAGTTTACTGCAACATCTCTTTGTTTTCTAGTTGTTCTAGAACCAAGTTTTGCAACTAGTCTATATTTTTAGTTTTAAACCAGTCGAATATCCGCTCTTTTCATCCGATTTCATAACTTTCGTTTACTGAAGTCAACAGCTAGCTCAGACTTGCTATTTATAGAGCTTGTTCCACCATTATCCTTTTGTTGCCCTCCGTTAACAAATCCTTAGTAAAGTGCCTTATCAAATCTTATACTTAAGCTCCACTTGCTACTTGCCAAGTCGTCACAATAATAGTATTGACGTAAGCTCTTAGATATTTTCAGACTGTATATTGTTCGCACAAAACAGAATGAAATACTAAATGCGTTTAAACTGTGATAAATATCTATTTTGAAATGTTTAGTATGTATCTAAAGCTGTCGGAAAGTGCGCAAGAGATTGTAAAAAATGTATCTAGTCATTCGTAGCGTGTTATATTTTAAAGGCGTTTTTATGTAGCGGTACGAGTTAAAAGAAGTATAGTCTTGTTAGTCATTCGTTTCAGACCTTTAATATAATTTAGTGTGATCTTATCAACGCTATGCATTTCGAAATGATTAAAAAAACTGTTCAAAAACAGCCAATTAAATAACGGTCGAATGAATTTAACCATCTGCTAATAGGTCACCTGACACTTAATTTCCTCGTAGTAAACAAACGATTATTACATTTCTTCAAGCGCAACAGCCGCCTCGGTTGGTGACAATTAAGATAACAGTCGTTAAGCCATGTCACAGGTTTTCAGACGCCTTGAATTGCCTTCCCAATTGCCTGACTTTTTACCACACGAAATAATAAAAGCTAGTGCCTTTTGAATTATAAAGGTCAATGCAGATCACTTTATCAAATAGGCAATTGTAAAACAGATCGCCGTTTCAATTTGTCGGCTTAATGTCAAAACAGCGGCAGTCCCTATTGATAAGTCACGCAAATTGATACTCAGCAAATGATGGTATATCTGTAATTTAGCCTTCTTGCGTTGCATTTGGCCACGCAAGTGATCTTTAAAAGCATTTAGTTCAAAGTACTCAATGTACTTTTGTTATTATTTCACAGTTTATGTATCGCAATTATTTGTCAATCTTAAATCATCTATCGCCATTAGACAAATGGAGTCACGTAACTATCTGTCAGTTACGCCGCTTTAACGGTGCCTTACGGCAATGAGTTGCATCACAAGTAAAGAATACTAACTATTTTACCACGCAACGTTTGGCAAACAGTACTGTTAGTCGATAGGGATAGAATGTTGGTATAGAGACATAGTAGCTAAATCAGGCTTGACCAATTTTAGTGATATGGCAGTACAAAATACGTACAAGAAAATGGTGCGATACAGCCCGATACGGGTTTAATCTAAGTTATTCGAAAGTGCGTCGCGTTGGCCGCGCGATGTAGATGTGAATGCACCTTTACAAGGGCCTTCGGTTCGTTCAGTGGCGCTAGAGCGCTAGACTATCGGAATGCAAACTCTATTCATTACAATATTCATACAAATAGGAATAGTTATCTGGATGGATTTATGATAGTTATAAACAACGTTTTATGACAATAACTGCGAAATATAGCTGTTGCGTGGTCAATATTAATATAAGGGTAAACTTAATATGTCAGTGTAAAGTTTCGTTGCGATACTAACAAGCTGGGAGCAACGATTTATCTTCGCGATCTAGATAGTGTGCTCTCTCGTAGAACATAGCTTGAAGAACTATCTTTGGATTATAAACGTGAATATTGTTGTGCATTTTTGTGCACCAAGAATAAAGTAATGAGTACTTTATCACTGTCGGTTTGCGGTTTTTGTTATCATATATTATTGTTATACCGGTGTTAATGACCTAAGCTCATAGAGTTAAAAATCCTTATTCAATAACATGATGTTATCTAATGGTGTTTATATAAAGTTTTGACGCCTTTATTTTGTAAAAAAACATTGATTTAGCCACATAATATTTGAAATTAGGTGTATTATCTGCAATGTGTATATTTATTTTTCAACAGCATTAATATAATATTCGTAATTGGCCGTAAAACGCTTAGCAATAGAGGAAAAACTCATAAAACAGTAACTTCTTAGAATATTTTCACGCTTGGCCGGTTCTCAAGTTGAAAACTAATATCCTTTTTATTTGACTAACAATTTATTGTTGGCGAAGCTTTTTACTGTTTTTCTTATGATGGATATGTGTAATATCTTCATATACGTTTATATGTCATAACTTACATATTTATCATAAAATTATGTTAGTATCAAAGCAAAAACTTTGTGTAATAAATTGTTATTTTATATCTAGTTCGTGTAATAAAATTGCTGGTTAGTTGAGTAGTAAAACTCATTTGCAGTTAATCATACATTTATTAAAATATATATAACACGCGTAAATCAATGTTACACACCTTACAACATTTTTTTACTGAAAGTCTAGGAAAATTTTAATTCCAGTCGGAATTGTTGCAGACCACCAGTTTCACACTAAAATCTCGAAAAACTTTCAAATGAATCACTGAACATAAACTCGTTTTCGTATAATTTCGTTTAGATGAAAGAAGTCTATGTATCTTTCGTGTTATACCACAATCGTTCTATTTTCCTACATTTACTACTAATTCTAGCGACCATCAAATCTGAGTCAGACTTTAAAACAACCAATAAAAATACGATTTACGGGTAATACGATTGCAAATGGAAATAATAAAGATGTTTACTGGTCCGAACTACCCATTTAAACTTGGTATTACTCATATATTTACTAAGAAAATTAATAGATCGTAAATTTTATATATTATAGACGTTTCTGCAAGTAAATAAATGATTTTGTGAATTTGTTACTGTTTTGCGTACTTGTTTTTAAAGAGCATTTTTTCTTTTGAATATAATTATTGTTTAAAATTTCAGAAGTCAGCTTGCAGTAGGTATTAATAATAAGTTCAATAATTTCTTTTTGTAATATTATAACAGTTGAAACATGACAAACTTGTGTCCTCACATGACTGCTCTACTTTAATTAAATAAACATGAGCTCATAAATTGTCCTCTAAACGTCCTGTTTATAAAAATATTGATGCATATTAATACATAAAAATATTGAGATAAAACAGTTAGTAGTGATGTATTTGTTGACTCAGCTGCGCCGGCGCACGTGGCGTGCCACGCTGTACTGATTCCACTATCGTAACACTCACTCGTCGGCATGTAAATATTTCCCTATGGCGAAACGATTATCAGCTAATCTTAATCGATTTCTTAGAATATTTATTTCTTACGGTAACTGTTTTATATAACAGATTTGTTTATTTTTGATTTTACGAAGAAAGCACTGAAAAAATAGTTCATTAAGTAGAAGCCTTAGAATTATTGGTTTATTTTCAAATCACTTTTTTCGCTATAGTTTAGTGTATTGATTGCTTAAATAGTTTCTGATGTTCTGCAAATACGAAAGAACTTAAAACAAAAACAACATATTGTAAAAAACTTGACATATGGACGTTTAAATCACACAACGAAGGATATTTTCCAACTCGTCTTTGTGTAATTTTCGCTAGTATTGCGTTTTAAACGTACGTCGGAAACTAACAGAACAGACGGCTCTGTTTGCTAACCAAATGAGTTGGATGTTCGCAACAGATAATTATGGAACAAGTGTGTGTAGCGAAATAGTTTGAACTTTCCATTATTTGCTGATTGTTCCATACTATTTGAATAGTTTTGTCTGACTGATATGCTGATTGAGTTAAGTCTTGATGGGAGAACATAAGCCAAGCTAACGAAGGTATACATGATTGGTATAATGTATACTCAGGGTAAAACTGACAAAATAAAGCTACTAGCTACTAAAGAGATAAAGCTTACGTGACTATGGCATGTAAATTCGAAATTTTGAAGCGTATCGTAGGTTTATTAAAACACCTATATTAATTACATTTGCATTCTGCTAATCACTAGTTAACACGAATTGCTCGATTTCCCCACATCATATTTTCAGCGTAATGTAAATTATATGAACTGAAATTTCAAGTTGCTCAAATTGATTCCACTATTTACTTTGAAACTGCAGTTCGCAATAAAAACAGCTGAATAACAAACAATTGAAACTTGACGTTTCCTTCGCAAAATTACTGAGTATAAAAAGCGAGTGCGCATTATCTAGCTAATGACGCGTTAGCAGAATGGCCAGTAACTGCCATAACAATACAGCTAACGATAAAATGAAGTTAGGATAAGTAGTTTTCCATGTAGCGAGAACCGACAACCGTTCGTCTCGTCTGCGGCTACACAAACATCCCTACGTTCCGATTCTTTTAGCAATACGATTTTTTATTTCGATTGCGACACAGAAACACGTCGGACTCGGCCCCGCAATCAATTACCTCCGACGAATTTACGACATCTCGTTCATCGAACATCGTTTTATTGTCAGGGAACATTTTAATAAAAATGTCACCGTTCAGTCTCGGCCGGCATCCGACGGTGAACCTCATCAAAATCGCATCAAAACACCCCGAACACCCACTTGGACGCGTTCAAACATTTTTAACACCCATTTGAATCTAAATTTTACTTAACTTTAGTCGTGACGAGACGCGGTCTTCAGACACTTCATATCCCTGGGAGACTGAGTGCAATAAAATAATAACGACTTTGTTGCATAGTTCACCTCCGAGAACACCACCACCTTACGATATATGCGCGTAACTTTTATTTTATTCACGTACGAGTTTTCTCGTCACCAGTTAAGCGTCGAATTAAGATGCCTTTTGTCACTTCACAATATCTCGGAATTCATATCGCGCGAGCATTACCGCGTAATGTGGAATGTCGGGACGCGAGACTAATTCATGCGAGAAAATATCTTTCAAGACATTGAATTTTTGTGAAATATTTACACTTACGATGCATGTGTGTACACGGCAAATAACATTTTACGAATATCCGCGAGCGAAATTCTTTCAATACCGGCTGCCGTGTTCCTCTTTGAGGTATTTCTCTTCGCGAAGATTAACAAATTGTTCGCTTCATGAATTCCCGGCTCGCCTGCAGTATCGACAGAACTGTTACTGAGTTTGGAGCGCAATAAATGCTCGAGATTTACATAAACCGCCGCGCTCTTTGACAGTCGAATACTGATGAGCAGTCTAGTTACCCTGCACAATAACAACCGTGATGGATAAAGCCATAATTTTCTTTAGAAAGTTGTAATCTGCGTTGCCCTGTGCACCGGAGCTCTAGGTAACTGTGATTCAGATAGCATTCACTATGTTGTTTTCATTTATCTTGCGAGATAAAACTTTATGTACGTTCTCTTTAAACATGGTTAGTTAGAGGGTATTCTAGACAAGTTTATAACAAGCAGAACAAATAGCTGGGAGGGCGCGGCTGCAGGAAACTTGTACAAAATCCAACAATTGCATTACTATAGAATGAATTTTCAGATACAAAGGGTAAAGTATTAACGTGAAGCTCTCAGACAATGGCAAACACGAGGCAGAACGCAACGCAGCCGTCAGGATAAATGTATCGAGCACCACAAATACCATCCGCTCTCAGACTTATTGTTTGAGATGGCACTGGTGAAAAATTGCTTCCCTCGCCGCGCGTCGTTCCATCACTCCCAAATATTTCAATGTCTGAATAGCTTTCAAATTCATAATTGTTAGCAGTTATTACCCCTTCGGGATAGAATACAGACTTTTAAAAATTCAATTAAATAATTTTACTGGTATCAGATCCATAGTATTGGATATCTTGTTGCGACTAATTGGATTTGGCGAGGTTTCACATTTTCCCCCGGCCTTTCAGCGCTTGCCGACTAACCAGCGACGATTCGCTTTGTATTTAATTTTTATCTTTACTAGCTATATTTAAGTGTTGAGTGCGACGACGGCGAAATATAATAGGAAAAGTTTCATTTGGCTAATTAAAAATAAGCCACCCCCGGGAACAATCCAGATTTATCGTCGTTATTCAACCTTAGGTCGGCTATGTCTGCTGTTTTATAATAAAAGCTCGTTTGCGAACATTTTACTGAGTACATAGATACTAAGAACAATGGGAAACGATGTTGACAATGTAGCGTGAATACCTTCGCAACTGTTTATTAAGAGAAAATATAAATGGAAAGAGAACGTATCTACGTTGGTCTTTATTTTTATTTTGACTTTGTATAGCCAGCATCGTTTTGAAACTTTTAAACGGTTGTACTTACAATTTGATCTGTGGAAATAGTGGTAACAACATAATTGTTTACCTTATCTGATTTCGTTTTTGTTTTCCTTTTTCCGGGAGCGATAAAAGCGCCGCGCCGGTGGGGTGCCACCCCATGCAGCTCTTTAATTATTGCGTCACCTTCAATTCGGAAAGTTTTAATGTGTGTACATTCGTTCTGCGGGACGTTGAGTACTAACGACGCTTCGAGCACACTCTATACCACTCGTCTTCTCGTTGAAACGAGCTCTTCTCGCTCTTGTTGTTTGAACATCGAAACAAACGAACACAACCGCGATTAAATTTGTGCGCGAACAAATCCGGACATTATCCTAACATTGTTAAATACTTTGTTTCGGTAAATGTCATTTTATTTGAAAAGTCTATATAGTCTGTCAGAAGTGGCTGCGAGGATATACCGGTTAAAACGTTTCGACACCATTCAAACCACAAAGTTTACTGGCTGCCAAGTTTCTCCGCACTATGTAAATTCAGTAGACGTAATTAGAGGAAGCTACGATGGTCTACGCTCGTCGAATGGCTCGGCTCGCTCTTGTTAACTGACTCCATACTAGACCGAATCGCTTTCTGTCCTATTCCTATATTTGCGGTTGCGGCTAGTTTTACCTACTCGGTAAGACATGCACTTACCTAAACTCGGTTGAAAGTTTTATGTGCCGGTTTACTGCCACGCCGAGTCATCGTAGACGACTATAAAAGGCGACGATTGCGAGACAAAGCGTGATCGGATTGAGTAAATAAATAGTCTGCGTCGGAGTGCTCATCAATCTTGCAGTACAAAAGTAAATTGTGCAAGTTTGCAACGGGTTCGTCGGCCGGGACCTGCAACCTCACTAAACTGTCGTGTGCGCGACACTTAACAATTTAATTGTCACTCATTAGTCCTAAGGCGACGACTCTGGCGCTGTTTTAATTAACACAGTAATTCATAGACATTTCATTAGCCGCTAGCTCGTGTTTCTAGTCGATGTGGCATCTACAGAAAACGATGTTACGATTGTGTGTTATCAATCATAAAGTGTGAACGTACGTATACGTGTCGTGTGAGCAGCTGCTCAGCGTGGAATCAATCACGCGAGTCTCGCGCACGCGGCATCGCGGCCAGTTATTTATCACACTCAAAATCGACGACACGACTGACGAATGCAATTTACAAATGGAAGCATTAACATTCGGTGCCGAATGTTATGATGGGTTTAGTACAAAATGTTCGAGCGGAATAGATGACGCCCGGAGTCGGTAGCAAGATATCGCGGCGGTGTTTGCTATGCCGGATGGCCCGCCCCCGCCCGCTCGTCTCTTGGCAAACTGCACTGCACTATACTGCAAATCATACTGAGTTTGTTTGCGTAGGTCAACGCTCTCGCCGGGTACATTTTATGTGTTCCTGGTGTCACGACGTCACTCTAATAATAGATAGGAATGTTTAGCATCAATATATGCACACCGGAATGTAAGAAGAGTTCCTTACTTATGCGTCTCGCATTCTGTTTCATGTGTTGTCTACACGCTGGTAGACGATTAACTTGCTCGATAATATTAATTTTAGATCGCTACAGGCTAGATGACTAACACCACTAAGCCGGTATCCAAATCGGAGAACAATGCTGTATTAATCAATACGACGGGTAGAAAATGGGAATGGACGTATTACGCTTTGACAGCTCATAATATTATGTTTAATTAAGGCGTACCGCTGTGCCTACGCTGCAACAGTAACTCGTTAAACTTTCATTATTATTCGCTCTCACAAATTGCTCGTACGTGAACGAATTGTGCTTCACAATCGATCTCCGCGGCGCTCGTGAGCCTTTGTTTGACTTCGACTCCGAATTCAGCGTAATTGCCTTTCAGCCTTTCATTATTCAACTTTATGCAGTCATTTACTTGTGTTATTACGAAGGGAGAGTTGCTGCGGTAAGTGTCGTGGGTGGATGCATTAATCGTAATATGTAAATGTAGGGATATGAAATATTGAAATGGCGAGCGTGGATTTACAATAACGTCTGCACTTTCGGCGAATGGGGTCGTTGTTGACTATTGTTTTATGTTTATTAGAGCTTTTGGCGGGTATTTTTATGTGTCTTTTTGTTGTTACAGATCGAGGACGAGGGCAACCACGGCAACGATGACACACGGCTGTTCATTCTGTCGACCCTGGCGGGACAGCAAAAGCCACGCGTGTCGTGTGCACTGTGCAAGGAGACCCTGCATGTGTTCGATCGCTACCCGCTAGTGGATGGCACCTTCTTCTTGAGCCCGCGCCAACATACCAGCAGCGCAGTTGAGGTAAATAAACAAATCATAAACCGTCTTCAATTAAAAACGCTTGCATAAAGACAAAAACTCTATTTCACAAACACATAAAACATTTAAATAGCAGAATCCGCTTCAGTAAAGTTAAATAAGATCCTAAAAGTTTATTAAGGTCTACGGAATGAGACAAACGGCGTCGTACAGGGACCTGAGAATGTTTACACAGCGAATTAGGAGGGATTCACGGATACTAGTGTTTGTTTGATGTTAAAATTAACATGCAGACCGTACCTCGGGAATATTTTGCACCATCATATAAGACGCCTTTTGAAATTCTTCTTTCTAATCCCTGTAGCGTCGACAAACAAGTAAATAACAACTTTTTTTGCAGAGTTTTACAGAATCATACTTTATTTAGTGTCTTAAAGTCAAGTACTTTAATTTGTCTAGCAAGTATTTGTTTTCATTGAAAGTATAATCCTCACAAAGATTTATCATGTTTGTATTGATTTAAATTTATTATATCGTGTGCAGATCGGTTACCTAATAATCTGATATAATGACTTATGACGTTGGCAATTATCGTTTCATATTACACAAAAGATAACATCACTTTTAGTTTTTTTATAAACAAACCACCGACTAAGCTGTCAGTTTAGACCAACCATTAATTTATAGATTAAATGAACTGAATTCGGTAAAAAATATTGACTGTAAACTCATCTGACGTTTCTTACTTCCTTGTTCTCACTTCTAACAAATCAGGTTTTTGTTCATAATTGCTTGACTATCAGATTTAATAGAGACCACACCTTAGAATTTAAGGCGCCACCGGCCAATCGCTTACCAAAATAGAAACCGATTTTAGATAAAAGTAGTTTGTTAACTTTAATTTTGACGAATTAATTTGCATCATGATTAAATCGCTTTCAAAACAGCACTTAAATTAATTGAAGACTTCAATTATGACAAAAACAATCAATAATAATGAAGTAGCTTTAAATAAAAAAATATTCAAAAGTGCATGCATTTTCTGTAAACTGTTCAAAATTATAAGCTCCGAAAAATACGAAACACTTATCACCAGAAAATTTAGAACTCTTGTTTTGTAAAGAAAAACTCAAGAATAACTTTAATTAAGGACGTGTTCTCAAATATGAGTATACGAGTATCTTCTAACATAAAAAAATGTTTGTGCAGGTGAAAGTGGAAGGCCGTACGCAGTTTCTTACGTGCGTTTGCATGGGTTGCCTGGAGCGCTGCGATCCTGAGCGTACCATCCGATGTCGCTTCTGCGGCCAGAAGTGGGACGGCTCGTCCCTCGTGCTCGGGACCATGTACTCTTATGACATCTTCATGGCGACCCCGTGCTGTGCTGAACGATTGAAGGTGAGTTTTATATTGTCCGTCATTTTTTCTGCAGATGTTTTGTAGAATTGTCATTCCCTTTAATAAAGATTTTGTTAAATGTGAAATCATGTTGTAATATATTTTTCAACTTTACGCCAAGAAAAATCTATCAATTGATCTGGACAAAAACGTATCTCTTGGATTATAACAAAGCTTAATGTGTTTATGTATTGTCTACAGTGCAACAACTGCTACAAGCCGCTCCTCCACCCGCAGCAGCGGCTGAACTACTCTGATTACTCGCACCCGGTGACGTGCCCGCACTGCCGCGTCGTTGACACGCACTTCGTCAAGCCGCTCAGCTACTGCTTCACCAAACGGGCCTTTCCGCTATTTCAGCAGTGGCCATAACAGTCGGCGGTGCCGGGAACCTCTCCCGGCACCCCCCCTGCTTCCGAATCTTGGGGCTTGGCGCCGTCGCCCCCGCGCCGCGCCTCTCCCCCTGCACTTAGACCCGTCGTTAACACAAGCATGGCTTCCCGAGCCCCTGAAATCCGTGAGCCTGTGGAGGAACCCGCAAACAAGTTCCTCTCGCCGACCATCGCGAGCATCACCGAGTCGCTGTCGCTACTCGGCTTAAGCCCGGAAACATTGGCGATGAGCCTTGGAGAATCGTTGGCTGAACGCTACCTGGCCACCCTGCGGCCGAAACCAGTGGAGAGGCCCATGATGGGCGGCTGCGGCATTCCACGTCGCACCCCCATCGCTGAACCCTCTCTGCAACTGTTCTCCAACGACTTCATCGACTACTTGAACCAGATCGCATAGACGCGAGTGGTCACGTGGCTCTGTGTGAAAACGACGCGGCTTCTATTGGACTTTTCTGTATTGCGATGTTGTTCTCTTGAACTTTTTACGTGTCCGTGTGACGATAGAAATAATTTCTGTTAAATTAAGTTGGTATTATTGAAAATAATTTTATGTGTCAGTTTAGATCGTACTATTGATTTTATTTTAATTTTATTCTGCACTTTGTTGATTAGAAGTTGATTTTTATCGAAAATAATAATTAGCGGTGTAGTGATGCCAGAAATTGCATTTTTTGTTTTCGGTTCAATCTCAAATTGGGGAGTGTTTCCTTTTGAAGGATCTAAATCGTGAGTTTTTTAAATTATTGATTACCTTCGATTTCAGTGATACTGATGACCCTATCTGATAGGGACGTTCGAGTGGCGTGTTGTTTAGTTCAATTTAGTTTATTAGTTATGTTTTATTTTAGCAAAATTTTAAACCTAACTTAAGTGTTATACAATATTTTCGTAGGTTTATTGTGTACTTTTATTTCCTCCCACCAAATGGCACTTGAATAGTGTAAGGGAAGTCTACGTCTACTAGAGATGCCATGTTAGGTTATCGTCTTACGTCACTTTCATTTACTTACTATATTTTCACATACATACCTAATTTAAACAATAATAATGGTAGAGGATTTTAAGTGTAAGTTATTGCTGTGTCACCAATAATATGATTAGCCTGTCTATATCTATACATTTATTGTAGGTTATAAAATGTCGAATTGTTGTTTTACTTATGTTTCCATATAAAATATTATTTATATCTCATTGATTAACGGACTATATGGGAAATTATGAAGAAATCAAATTTAAAGTTTTGGAATAGTGCCATATCAGTAAAAAAACAGGGGTAAAAATGGACCTTTGAAATCTAAAATTTATTAAATGAGAGCCGCTAATCATTGAGAGAATTTTATAATTTATGAAAAGTAAAGTTTAAAAAGGTTTTTTTGTTATTATCTATACGTTTGGCTATCTGAATAGTTTAGATTAAGGGTTTTCTTATTATCATGAATGTCTATTTATTTGTAAGTTAATAGCGCTTCGACATTTACTAAGCGTGTATAAGTGATGTGCACATTTACTCAATAATTGTTTAACGTTAACGTTTTAGGTAAGGTTTTTATACATTTGATACTTATAACTCGCGAAGTGATTACAAGTGATAATTCTTAGAAATAGTGCGTGTTTAGTGATTAATGAAATAACAACTAAGTGGTGCGGATAGCTGGGCGAGTAGGAACACAAGCTGTCGTGATATACCGCGGACTAACCGCTGAATATTAGGCAATAATTCTAATGAAGACTTGAACACTTTTTATAGGTAAAGAAAATTTTGCATTCTTCTTAAATCGATACTGCCATTTACATTTTACTAATCTAATCGACGCACTGGCTCTCATATCGACGTGTAAACAATAAGTTAAAACGACACTTGTGCGCATGCGCATCGTGCTCAGTAATAAAGTTAATATCGGTCAGCATCACATTCGCGTTGCGATTGAGACACTAATACATGCCGCGGTTACGTGTGTGCGTGCCTCCGCCGATATGGTTCATCTACATTGATAAACAGCTATTTTAAAACTTACCGAATGTACTACATCGATGTAAGCACGCATACACAGCTCCTGAAATAGAAGTCTTAATTGTAACACGAATTTTGAAGCTTGGACATTTATAAGTATGAGTAGTCGTTTTATATATTTACTCATCGATATAAGAGAGGGTGTGTTCGTTCTTATTTTGGACTGACTACGTCGTAGTAATCTGTTGCGTAGTTGTAGGACATCGCATCATCACGCCATCATCCGCATCACTGCACCTCATTACGTCATCGTCATCATGGCACGGTTTGAGTGGACGGTGGGCTGGCTCTATGTCCTTTGTACGTACCGTATATACGTACTATTAGCATTGACGCGACACTATCACAGTAAGCTTTAGAATTGCACATGTAGTCATTAAATCCGACAGCGTTCAATTATAAAAAGCTTTAAATTCAACACAGACTATAAAATAATTCGCTGAAGGATACGTCATATAACCTTTAAGAAACTCATTCAAAGCAATTTTGGCAGCTGCTTTAAACCCTGAGATTAAATGTCCGAACACATACAATTACGTGCCGCTAAAAATAATAACTGGCAGTAATTTCAGGTTTCATAAAATATTGAACGATGTTATTGAGCGTCGCATGCGCACTTTTCGTCGGACCATAGTTGCCAGTCGCCTTGTGTGCTTGTAATACCTCTTTAATGTTTTAAAATTAGTATCCTCCGCTTAAATTTTAATCTAAGATCTAAAATATTATATCTGAAACAATACATTTATCATAGCAAGGCGTAATATTGTAAATATGCCGTTTATCTATCTACTACACGCAGATGCTTAACAAAAAAGTATTTAATGAGATATTATTGCATATTTCTAGTTTAGCAGTAAATCGATAGTACATGTGTAATTTCACAATATCAAAGATCCCTATTATTTTAAAGCGAATCTGCCGCGGAGTGACCACACTTCATATGTTATTCAATTTTAATTTTATCGAAGTTTGCTCGTTCGAATATAGAATTATATTTAAAAGTTTAAATATACATTTTATCTAAATGTATGTAACCATAAAATATTTGAAAAAAAAAGTAAGACGAGCTGTTGTTGGTATATTTAGAAAAATATTAAAAATGAACCAGATCATCTGATGGTGGCCATGTACAAATGAGATAAGTGAAGTGTGGTCGGGCCGCGGCGTATAGTAAAACGACACAAATTATAAAGTCATATTGTTTAATAGTCAAATACAGAGCCATCTATGTAGATTTATCATAGAACTTGTTTACGGTGACTCATCGAATGTATCAAGTGATTGACTCCCCCTCTTCCCGGTACAAAATCAAAGTATTTTGAAACGCTATTTAGAAAACAAATTCCATTTAGATCGTCTATATCGAAGTCCTCCGATTCAATAATAAGGCTGTTTGTTTCATATTTTATAGATATTTCAATATTGATCTTCGACAAACATTACCTCTTTAGATACAAAAGAAAAAAAATAGTAAATTATAGCGAAACAGTCGTGGGCTCCATATTTGAATTGTGTTTAGAGAATATTTACAGTTAAGAGGGTCCGGGAGTACTACACGGTGACAAAGTTGTGTGCTGCCGGCCCTCGCTAATATACAATCCAGAGTAAATGTATATTGTAGTCTGTAAAGATGAATATCGTGGGATTCAGCTCAGTGGAGCCGTCACGCTGCGCGGTTGAACGTTTTACAGTATTTGTCATATTTTATTTAAATAGTACGTTCAGTTAATAGCTCCCTACAAATCGAGCTCTTTTAAAGTATGTTTCTTATTTTGAAGATTATATGGACACTTCAAAGGTTGTATAGGTAATTTTAATAGTAAACAATAGTTCGGTTCTTCCCAACTTACACAAATATTACATTATCAGATATGTGTTTGATTATTCATATTTTAGACACTTAGTTACTTGTTCAGTTTTAATAATAAATGTAATTAACACAAACGTTGCCAACTTTCTTAGTTTATTTGCACATATTTGTTAAATTTTGTAATTAATGACAATTTATTTAGTCACCAACATTCGAATTTCTTCATGTTGAATTTTAATGTGGTGTAATTTAGTGAATTGCTTAAAAGTACAAAGAAACAATTTGTTACTTTTGCAAATTTTATAAAGTAAAACAAATACATATTAAAGTAACACTGATCTAGATAATCTTTACGAAATAGTTGCTGTAAATCCTAATATAACCGCTATTGTTTTAGTTATCAGAATTCTCTATCGGTTCTGTAAAAGGTACCTTGCTTTACGTTGGTTGAAATTTAGGAGCAAAAATTGTTACTTATATTGTAAAAGCTATATATCTTATATTAATTTGATTCATTACTTTATGACTCGTATTTTATCGAATGCTATTAGAATTCGTACATTGTACCTCTAGCACTCTGTAAGTAGATGAACATCGTCGGCATAATATTCGTTGATCTGTAGGTATCATGTCTCGCTTTCGATATAGGTTTAATCAAATCTAATTTCCACTGTAGTTCTTATTTAGGGTCGTAGGGTTTTCTTTAATAATACGGTATGAATGAGGATGTATGTATGTGTCACACTTAACATTAAGTTTAGTCATCGTCGCGCGTTCTTTATTCATATTGGTAATGGTAACCTCGTGCCGAGCGAGTATTGTTATGAATCGTGTACATTCTGGTCATAGCGGTGCGTGCGCGCACCACGCCTAAGTATGTGAAAATTTGTCTTCAAATCTCCCTGTGACATGTAGCGTAGTTTATTACACCGTGTTATGCCTGCCATCCTCGCTGCCCCCTTCTGACACTCGATGTTCAGCGGCAGCCGAGGTCGCGTGTTCGACCTAACGTTCTGTTGTATCACTAACTCAAACTGACGATGAAGTATTCCAAAACTTCGCCTCGCTTATGCTTCTATAATACCGATAACGTGCCGTTAGAAAGCACTTGTTCCATCACAATAAAATAGCGAAGACAGCCGTTGTGACTGCGACGGATTTACGAGTATTACAGTCATTTTCAACAGAACTTTATGAGTCGACTCGTGCCGCATGACATTCATATTCGATATAAGTTGTCGCTTCTTTCGAGCGCTGTTCGAAGTCGCTGGAGGCGGACCGATCGGTCTACGGCAGGTTATCGATGTGACATTCAGCATCCAATGATACCCGGCATCCACACGCTCAAAATTCTCCAAACGCATTGGCTGATTCTAGTATACGGCTGTTATTGGTTAGTGAAAAGATGCAAATCAAAAACATGTTAATTATATTTTGATACTCGATGTTTTCTACACTAATGTAGTAAGTTCGTATTAATCTTTTGTATTAACTTGTATAGAGTAGGGTTAATCGCATTCGATCGCATTTCGTAGTTTCGACGACGGTGAACGTAATGAATGAATACTAACGTGCGGTCTATTTTTAGACGGAGACGTAGAGATCAATACACTAATAGGTCTCGGGCTATTAAATGCGATACGATTGTGAAAGGTGATATTACATTACAGTCATTAGCTGCAGACGTGGCGAACGCTACGACCGACGCGTGCGGTGTGAAGTCAATACAAGTTAGAGAGCCGGGCGCGGCACGCGAGTGTCTCGCTCGGCCTCCCAAGTAAAATCCGAAAATTTTTGTAAGCACATTTATAAAATTGGTGATAAACTTACGAATTGGTTAAAGATAATAATTAAGTTATTGCGTAGCAATTAGACTTAACGATTTTTACTACGTAATGCGCGGGGTGCATCAGGGTATGAGTGTCATAATTTGTAATAACTTAAAACTTTTGTACTTTCGTAAAAATAACAAGTAATTTAGTGATAACGTTTTTCTATTAATATGTAATGCATAAAATTAAACATCAAGTAATATACGTTTTTTTACTGGAAATGTAGATGTAGTATTTTTGTAAGACAAACGAGTCTCGAGCTCGTCATACGTGTATCACAGCGATAAATAGATATTGTGTAACGGCCGGTTGTGTGTCCAATTTGAAGGAGCAATCTTGACGCTACACCCACTTGCATTTTATTCAATTTTACGATGAAACACATCGTCTAAGACTCTTCTTCGACATTAGGCGCACAACTATAAGGTCTTTGTATAACTAGAGTAGGTCTTTAACTATCTGTGCATTTTTCTATTTGATCAGATGCTTTCTAAAAGTCTAATTGGTCTCAAATATTTGTTCGTCGGAATCTAAATCAATATGAAAGTAACGCATTATCAAACCGCAGTTTCTTCGCTTCGTTGATCCTAGCTCGTTGCTACGGAGAGACGGTGGCGTAGAGCTTGTATTGAGGTAATTACTGAAGCGAGCCTGTCGATCGCTCTTCTCATATTAAAAAGTACTGCCTTTCACGGCATTTTCAATGACTAAAGTACTGAAAAGTATTGAACTTTTAAAAGCATCTCAACAGTGAAAGCATTTTTCATAATTATGTGTATCTGTAATGTATGTCTGAATGAATGATGTCTTGATATATTTTATAACTTTCCGTTGTCTCCTGTTCGGTTACAATGTGTATCGTATGCGTAATATTTACTAATATTGAGTGTGGTAATGTGTTATGTAAGTGTTCTTTTCTATAATGATCTCTTGTTTACTTACAATTTAACTGAAATAAGGTTCGGAGTAACAGTAACGTGGAACGATGCTGAGATGCTCAGATGGAAACGCCAATTGATTAATTTTAAGTAAAAGATAAGTGCTTGAATTTATTGTAAGGGTTTTAAAATATGCTATGAAATACTTCTATACCATTGAAAATTGATATTATTTAAAAACTTTGATACGTCTCAACGTGTATTTTTGTATATTCGAGGTCGATGCGTAAGGAATTGGCACAAAAAAAAGTTTAGAGTACATAAGATATTCTGATTATGATTAAGATGAAAAGTTCCATTTTGTAACGATTTAAAATATTGAAAATATTAATTTTGTATCGATAGTGAGCGTTGTATTGTCTATTGTAACGTTGGAGAAGCGAGATTAGGTGTAAGATTGTTTCAGAAAATTGTAATAAAACCGGAGAGGCGAAAAAAAACATGTTATATTTTATATGAATCCTGATATAGTGCGGCGAACCTCCGGGCTCTCGCCGCACTTCGTGTTACTTTACGAAGCTAGTTTGTAAGTTTGCTCTTTAAAAGAGTTTTCGCAGGTAGTAGTTTTAGTAGGCTTAGTGTTTTTTATACTGGCTTGATGTTGTGACATTTATTATTAATATGATATTGACAGGGGCCGAAACAGGTCAGTAAAGTCAGTAAAAGTCAGTATTTTTGGACTTGGTCAGTAAAAGTCAGTATTTTCGAAAATCGGTCAGTATTGTCAGTATTTTTTCAAATCAATTTATATTTTTGGTTTTCCTCTGCTGTTGGTCAATCTTACATTCTCGATTTGTCCCGTGATGGTATCTGAGGGCTGCTTTGGATACTCTGTGTATGTGGATGATCTACGTACACATATATTGAAGCATCACATGACCTCAAAAAATAGCATCTTTTTGAAATCAATATTTTTGGAGTGAAAACTTGTTTAGCGGCGTTACGCACTTTTATGGAATGGGTAAAAGCTTCTCAACTTGCAAAAAATTCTTAAGACCTCATCGTAAATTCCTTAGACCTGATTGAAAATTCGTAAGACCTCAACGAAAATTCGTAAGACCTCAACGAAAATTCGTAAAGGCGGGTACAGACTGCTGCAACGCAACATGCAATGCAACACGAAACGAGCATTGCATCAGTGTAGACGCGGGGCGCGCACAACGTGCGCACGAACCGCGCATGTACCTACTCACATCTGTTTCCGAGATGCGCGCGAACGGATCGCTCAGTCTGCAAAAGAACAGGCATTGTTCTCATTGTCTTGTTCCATGTTCGCGCGCGTCTAGCCGTACACACCACACAACCTGTCCACACTGACGCTCCGCGCATACCGCGCGCCTCTTTGTGTTCGGGGAAAAAACCGACAAATTTCGGGTCGCTACGCGCAAGAGTTGCAACAATCTGTTCGTGCGCGTAGTAGACGCGGTTCGTGCGCGCAAGGCGTCTACACTATGGGAATTCTGTTACTTTACATGATACATTGCAGCAATGTGGACGTCAAATTCTTGCATTGCATGTTGCATTACATGTTACATTGCACCAATGTGTACCCGGCTTAGGACCTCAACGAAAATTCGTAAGACGGGAAGTTTTTTAGAGTTTTTGGTATTTATTGGAGTTTAATAGAGTTTATTAGAATTTTTGGAGTTAATTGGCGTTTTTAGGGTTTATTTGAGTTTTTTGGAGTCTATTGGACATTTAACACAATAAAAAGGCGGTGCTGGTTGTCTATGGGGATGGTGGAGGCCAATAACTGAAAATAAGCGTTATATTTCACACCATTCACCCAAAAAACGGTTTGGAAATGGTCAGTATTTGGTCAGTATTTTTGAATTTTTGGTCAGTAAAATCAGTATTTTCGATCAGTGAACTTGTTTCGGCCCCTGTATTGATAAAGCAGTACTACCGAACAAGCGGCATACACAATCCGTATGAATGTGTAGTGGGTTTATAGATTGAGGGGAATTTAGTTGTTTTCCTTTCGGACGACGAGCGGGCAGCACATTCCTGCGATTGTGATCATAACCAAAGTGTTGCTGTTCGCAAGCATATCATTTTAATACGAAGCTAGATACATTTTTCGGTACAAAATCTTAGCAAAGTTTTAATTCTATTCGATTTATGATATATTGTTAGACAATTCTGTGTTGTTGGGGTTGCAGTGGTGGGTTGGCGACTCGTGCGATCTCTATTCGAAGCCGAGTGTAGTCGCGCCGCGCGACACGACCGCTCGCCACCCGACCATCGCGGCTCTCACAAAACTACCTGAATTATTTCAGTTATTTAGCAGAATTATATTATTGTCGAGTATTTCCGATTATGTTACGTTTTATATTGCTTATATTATATATTATGGATACAATGTTTATTAAGTATTTAATATTCATTTTGATGAGGACCTAGTCGATTCTCTATATATCACATCTCCCAAAGTACAAATTCCTTGTTGTTTAGTCCAATTTTGTTTGACTGTTATTGAATGGAAATTATTTTAGCGAACGTTGTCGCCGGTCACTTGCGGGTCCGGCGTCAAGTCATTCTCTAAAGAACCTGCATCTTGGCTAATACGTAAACACGTACCAATATTAGCAACATACGTCAAACATTCTATAGCGAGGGGCGTAATGTTGTAGTTAAAACTAGTTGAAATAAATCCATATTACATTAAATCAAGTTTATTTACGTGCCCCGGTACGCTATTACAATTTATGTTTAGCAGCTTTTAACTTAAGTTAGAATAATTTTTAATAATTTACCTATTTAGTTAATGCACAATTAATAACCCAATAAGTTACTTCATTTTTCTTTACTAATTTTTACTGTAGACATTTTTCCAACAAAATTGTAAGCCATGTAAAAGCTCATGTCGAATTGTCAACAATTTTTATTTACTTACCATTGTTTTTAGTTGTACGTAATCGCCTACTACACATTATTCAATTGGAAAGCTAATTTAGCTATGAAATATATTTCAAATGACACTATACCTACGATAAATACAATGAAACCTTTATAAAAATAAAATCTACAAAAATATGTTTGTGTTTTATTTGTGAAATCCTATTTATTTTGTTTTTTAAAACCTGAATTACACCAAAAGACACACATGATAATCTTATCAAACTAACTTTGAACACACACATTTCATTTAATTTCACATGGGCACCAATACACAGAGAAAAAATGTTCAATTCATCAATTTACTCGTTAAAAAAACGACGAATAAACCAACACAATCACTACTTGTGTTATAAACAAAAATTATTCAATGTATATTGAAGACCAGTTTCTGATACCGAAGCAATGATACCTCAAAAAGACGAGCTAATAAAATTTTACTTGAATTCGTACAAACAACTTTTATAACTTCGATATGAATTGGAACTGCGGAGTTACGAAAGTTGTAAGGGAATCTCTGAAACAAATCCTAGGAATCCGATCACTACGGTAAAATATGTGCGGGAAAACTTTGTCAGCGGTCGATGTGGGAACTTTTACACATTTGGGAAGAAAAATTGATGGAAAAACAAAGTTGGAAAAATTACGTCGTTGTAGCTGGTTCTTTCCTTTTTTTAAAGACCACAAATGTACTAATTTGCTCTTATGTCGCGGAGACTTTTACAAACATACAAAGGTCACAAGGTTTTACCAGATGCGAAATAAGTAGGTATCTGAGGATCACACTCAAGTATTTGTACCTTGTGGGAATCGTACGCACGACTACCCGAGATCGAGAATAGGTTATATTTATCTATTAATTAATGTTTTTCTGAAAAATGCGTTTTTTATAATAATTGTTGATATTAATAGGTATCATTATAATTATTATAAATAAACATATATTACTGACAATGAAGACATATTTATCACAAGAAAAACAATAGAGCGAGGTCTAAGCACTAGCCCGCGATTTCGCTCGTGAGGGTGGCAAATTACATATTTACTTTTAATAAGTATTATAATACAACGGGTTTTAAACGCCATTGCAAAGTTAAGGGTAAGGATATCTTAATTGTTTGAGTGCCAATTCTGTAAAATGTTAACCTATTAAAAATCTCTTCGACTGTCTTCATTCCATATTCTATCTAAATCGGTTAATTAATTTAGCTTTGAAAGAGTAGGTAATACCTACACAAAAAAACAGACTTGTATGTAAATTTTTTTGTGTGTTACTCTAATTATATAAAATAACTATATGGATGTACCTACTCAGTACTCTAGCTACCTATCGCGTCTATTATGTACTTATCTCTACTACAATGTAACATACAGGTTTATTCTGGTTTATATACCATTGTCATATCACATTGCGAATAACGTGATACGATCTAATTATGTAAAACGCAGTTTATTATAGGAAACATGATTAGATTACATAAGGCAACTTGTCCTAGGTCAGGCATGAGTTTTCCTCTTTCGAGAATAATGAAACGTAGAATCGTAATACGTTGTGTTACGTAACAAGTCGTAAAAGGTTATTTCAGTCTCTATGACTGCATTTAACTACTGTTATTTATGTAGGTACATAAAAGGTAGGTATGTATTAGTATATGTAGTAGTGTAGTATGATGTAGATTCCTTCACTGAAAGATGATGAGCAACAGTTTGTTGCAAATATGAAGAAATACTTACATGGCTAAAAAACTTGGTACTACGAAAACAATAGGAGGCTTGTAGCGACACTGCTGATGCTGCATTGTGTAGTCAGGCGCACGCCTGCGATAGTCCGACGCGGCAGTCGTCTCCGCGCACTCATTTAGTTAGGACATATATTTAGTTATTAATATGTAGTAGTTTATTGTTATAGTCTGATACCAGAAAATATATATATCGTGTATCATGGAAGTACGTTATTTATCGCCACCACCCCGACAATAAACCTCCACAGGCTTTTCACAAGTCAATGTAAATATGGGTATACCTCATAGTAGAGATCATAAGGGCTCTCTGGGTGATTTTGTTTTCCCAAATCGATTTTTGACTCGCGTTTTGCTTCACGGTTCTCCATGGTACCGCTTGTGCGACTTGATCTTTAATAAGTAAGATTGTTTACTTTTAATGACGACGGGTATTATACACCTACGCATTCCACTGAGTGACGTGGACACATCACCGAACATATCTCAGCAAGCTCGAATTTATCTTACAGCCTATCTAAACTCGCCCATCGTAACGCTAGCATTAACGACGTCTAGTTTATGTTCGCCTGGTCAATAAATAAAGTTTCAGCAACTAAATAATGGCTGCAAACCATGGCGATATTTCACACACCCTTGCAAAGGATTAAGTGGAATCTTGTTCAGAACTGGTATTACCATTTCTTAATCCTACCGTTACTAATTTAGAGATAAGGAATTTCTCGAGTACATGCGTTACGAACGGTATTAGGGTGATTTAATTTGCATGCCTGTGTAGATGTTAGGAAGGATTTCGGTAATCGCAGTTGAAGGTGCATTATCTAATGAGTATCTGATCAATATCTTCTGAACTCCGAAGCTAGTTTGCATAATGTGAATGAGTTCGATTAAGTTTCGATTTTTATGTAGAAATGGGAGACCATTTGACTGTTTAATCTAGCGAAGTATTAACTTACATTCTTATGTCCGATGGCATTAAAGACAGGCAAATGCATTTTCCCGATGGGTTAGGCGTCGATAGCCGTCTTTAGATATTATAAGTTCCCTACACTAGCTCTTATATCCCATAGGCACGTAAAAATATTCCTCATGTGACTAACTAGTTTATTTTCAGTCACACAAAATAATTTAGAACCTGTAGGTACCTACCTACATAAAGAATTAGAGATCCAGACATGGCCAGCCTTGTATACTTGAGGAAATAAACGAACCGTAATTAAGTACTAACCGTTACACAAAACGAACTAATCTACTAAACTAAGCACCATAATTGTGTATAGATCGTACACCAGTAGCAACAAATTATTAAGTGTTTAAAGCGGCGTTCACAAACCCCATCGGCAATAACCCGAACTGGTCAGACCCGATAAACGTTAGTCCATTTAATCTGTTTATGGTCACCGACCCTCGCAAGAACGCTCAAAGTACTACACGGCTCTTTACTTTATCTATAAATTATAGGACATGCTTATCGGTGTTTATAATTAGCAAAATGGAGTGCTACGTGCGGTTGGGAGTCAAGAAGAGCAAGAGGTCGAATGAAATGTACTTATTTACATTTATTGCGGACATTTGATTGGGTTATGAGTTGGGGTTATGACTTGTAGCTGTGTATCGTTAGTTACAAAAGTTCATTATTTAAATAGTAGTTGTTATATAATTATGATTCGGTGGGTACTTATATTGTAACATAAATAAATCCCTATATGACGTCCGTTTTCCCATAAGTTGGATCTTCGGTATAAGTTTACTAATGTTTTGAAATTAGCAGAAAATATTCTTAATCAAAAAACATTCGAGTGAAGTTACATAGCTATAAGTACTGTATATTTTACTTTCTGACCCTTTCTCAGACGACTCTTTTATAATAACGAAAGAAAATAAATAAATAATCAAACAAGTAAGTATTCATTTTATTTTCCGTTTTATAACCTCAAAACGTATGTGAAACGATGGTGTACCTTTCGATAATATCCTATTTCGAAGTAAAAGCATGTTGACCAGCCATTACTTCCATGTTTACATAAGTTTATAGAAATTTGATAGCCATAAAGGGCTCAGTAGTAAACTGGACCTACCAAGACCTTAGGGTGTGTACAAACTTATAAACGTAAAACTATTTTTATTGACGCGACGTGTTTCGACAGTGTAGTCAGGGTTTTATAACTGTAATCTAATTTTCCGTTATTACTTATTAAACGTGCACCAAAAAGGAAAGTCAACTATTTTATATATTTTTGTTTATTATTTATTTTGGTGTAGGTACTACCAAAAATAAATTACATTTTGTAAATGGCCATCTTAATAAATATAATCTAGAAAAAATAATTTTTATTTTACATATAGTAATACTAACACAATTCATGTCGGGGATTTCCCTTTATTTAAACAAAAGATTATTTTAATTCTAATAATAGACATTACAAGGTAATTTCCGCGTAGCACTTGACGTCAACAGAATTGCTTTAATAATCTAATTGTCAATGAAAGGTTACAAATATACAGTCGGTATTATGGAGTATGGAGAGTTTGACAATTAAAATGTACTGCCAAGAATAGTTCCTATGATGCTCGCTAGAGGCGCTGATCAGTATTACATACAAAATTTCTCTATAGCTAGCCGGTTGTTGATAGTTAATCTCCTACTTCGAGCTAGCGAGCTTCACTTAGCACTTGAATAAATGTATTTGAGACAATACACTAAAGGAATCATTTCATTCATGTTTGATTGCCTCGTTCCATTCAGTGGACGGATCCTCGCAGCTTCATATACAGCCTTTTTCACTAACATTTCTATCAGATGTAACAAACGTTTATATAGTTGTCCACTCTCCCCGTTCACTGTTTACTAACTTGATTGGATTCGTGCCTTTTTTATTTACTTAAACCATCGCTATTTTAAGCGCTAGTTCGAAATAAAGTATAGTGTCTGGGAGGCAAATAGATTGTTACTGATTCTTTGCTGAACGATAACGAGCAATTATTAAGCTTGCAGTTTGTGTTACGTCTTCTTCTTCATTACATTATTTCAGGGTTATGTGGAACTGAGATATTCGTGAGATTGGTTTGTGGATATTTTGTTCTATCAGATGAATTATATCCCCTGCTAACACTTTATAAACAGAATCTTTTGTTAAAATGCTCTATATTCACATTGATACGATGATGCACTTTGATATTGTTTAATTATTTTGTCGGCTCGGAATTTACTGGATAACCTTATTGCAATTTAAATTATACACGACACTAACAAAAAAAGTCTGTAAAAGAGATACCGATTAAATATTTACTAATGTCAAAAGTCCGCCGCTAACTTTTCGCTCATTACTAATTTCCCCTAAACATACAACTCCTAGCCGGTCGTGCGTCCCCTATTAGTAATCTATCGCATGAAATAGAAAGCACTAGTCGTGCGTTAACTAAATTGGAAACGATCTTAAAAGTCTCTTAAGTAGGTACCTACGTTTAATAAGTGCACTCAGGGCAAAAGTTTGCGAATTGAAAATTCTGTAATTGGATTTGCTTGTGACTTTCCAGATTCACGATATTTGAGCTGGATTAGTTGAATTTTAATATTAAATACAGAAGTTAAGGTATCTATATTAAATATAGCAATACTCAGTACATGTTTATACAGATATTATTACTTTTGCGAAATAGACAGACATCATAAGCAATTTTATTTATTGCTTTAGCCAAATCATTTTGCAATAAAATATTAACACATGGCTGTCTCACTGCTAGGCATCGGTTTATGTCCAGAATAAGTTAGAACTGATAATTAGATCTTAGCCCATTTGGTACCAGAAATCCAATGGCCTAAAAACAACACGCAACAATTGGTACCTACCTAAGTGAAAAAGAACAAAACTACCTAGCAATTATCCTAAAAGAAACTCAAAAGAAACTACCCCAAAAATAAAAACAAAAACGTTAGCGAAGCTTGTAATATTTTACATAACATTGTAGTAACGAATGTATAGTGTGTACCAAATAACATGTTATGGTTTAACGACTAGTTACAGTTTTACGATTCGCCTCCATAACTCTGCCTAACGCGTTACACGACTTGTAAACTACCAAGTGCTTGTAAAATACGTTTCATTTCTCATACTAATATTAAAATATATTTCTAGCTTGTTACCTGAGAAGGTAGTGCAGGATGATTCCGATGTGTTTTAAGTCAACTACAACATATTTAACTTGCTTTGTAGAATTTTACAAGGCTTCTACTTTTACTGTGTATCTTCTTCTACCTTAAGAACATATTATTTGCAACAAAAGCAGGCGAGAATTATTTATTCATTTTATGGGTCGCACCGGTAGTTTTAAAGTTAAGGCTAGTAATCATTACCTTTATTGCAATGCCAATAATTCACACACACTAGTTAAAAACTAAAAAAAACAGCAAAAAAGTAATCATAAAATTACCTCCGAGTACCAGGAGCACAGTACACAGTAGGAGCTCTTCACAACTGAAAACAGTAATAACATCCCACTATCCCATTAAACGACTTTATGCGACCACATCAAAAAAATAAATTCCGCCTACATTATCAGTAACCGCCACCCGTGTTTATGACGCGTAACAAGCAATAAAATTGGGGTCCCATCGTTTTGCAATCTCCCCATAGACCACCGCCTTGATGAACACCCTAAGACTTTATATTTGTCTATAAAAAATGTTATGTTCTTGCATCACACCTTGTTGGATGATGTAGTAGTTGCTATGCGAATATTTAGATGTAAAATATAGCAGCTATGTAAAACATATGCAAGTACCTATATTTGTCAAGTAAGATTTCTTCTTTGATAATAACGGACTGTTGTATATTATATTACTTATAGTATAAGGCGAACGGGTGATTGTGTTCTATATTGCAGGTGGGTCGAAAACAAACGGTGGTCCTTACTTTTTAAATCTTAGAAAAAACTAGTTTTAGCTTTAGTAAGCTTGCCATGATTTATTGCATAGGACATACAAGTAAAGGTTTTTTCATATGAAATCCATTCCCTGTTATGTGATTGTGTAAATTGTATGCCATCAAAAACATTCTGTAAAAAACCTCAAGTCTCGCCGTAAAAAGTTGTGAGATCTATATAATACCAAGTCGATTAATCTATTTAGTCTCTACTTAAAGGACCTTCTGTCTTAAGTTATTACGTATGTTATTATCATGCCAATTTAAAAAAAAATACCTCTAAAACAAATAGACCGACCTGGTCATCGCATGATTTGATTATTAGTATGTATCACACTACACAGCACGACGAGAAGTTAATGCTCCTGAAATGTTAATGGCGAATTTGTGTTTTCTTGCGATGACCAAGTCGATCTATTTGTTTTAAAGGTATTTTTTTTTAAATTGGCATGATAATAACATACGTAATAACTTAAGACAGAAGGTCCTTTAAGTAGAGACTAAATAGATTAATCGACTTGGTATTATATAGATCTCACAACTTTTTACGGCGAGACTTGAGGTTTTTTACAGAATGTTTTTGATGGCATCTCACTTCTTTTTGTAGAGCGAACATAAGTCCAATTTGTATGGAAAGACGTTTTTTTTTCATAATTCAACATATTTTCCTATGGGAATGTTGTTCAGTTTCATGGGCTAAACACCCTTACCCACCCTATACCCCCTCCCGTTATGCCTCATATAGTAGGTACCTATTTACACCTATTTATTTTTATTTTATTTTCTACAGTAATAATAATTCATTAACTGCAAATGTAACCTTGTAATCTTATACATTTATATGGGATTACAAAGTTATTGTTGCAGTTGGTGTATTTAGAAAACTGGACCGAAATTAGAAAATATTTAATTTTTCCCATGATTAAGACACTAAACCCTATTTGTATTCTAAATTTTAAGCTTCTAGGTCTGCTAGAAGTACCTTAGACTTTTGATGATCGGTGAGTCAGTGAGTCAGTGAATCAGTGAGTGACAAAATTCAAAATTTTAACAAGTTGTCATTCTTAAACTACTGGTTCGAATTGACTGAAATTTTAAATATACCGTGTTTATACAATGACTAATTAGTTGCTGAAAATCCAGGCTTCTTGTTTAATCCACAACGAAATTATGGGGGGTCAAAAATAGCCCGAATTGCTTCGAGAAAAGGATGTTACGGCCGTGCCGCTTTTTTTTTGCTCGACTTGCGGGGGCACTTCCGTGCCCCCAGATGTACAGGTGTAAACCCGATCGATACGCAATACATTTATTATAGAGTTTTAAACGGTAACTGACAGTAGCAACGTCCTGCAGCTTTAAATGCGGACCAATTTTAATTTACACTTTATTTAATTAATCTACTGTCAGCTACACTGATGAATAATTGAATTAACTTTGTTGCATTGGTAAAATCAAGACTGGCGCCTATTGTGATTTGATACTCGGACTTTTTGTTAGGAAATTGTCAGCCTAAATTTAAGTTTAGCTGCTGAGTAAATGGAAGTTTTGAGGTCACAGTCACATAATACACATTAATTAGATTATATCTTCCGTGTTTAGTAATATATCCAAAGCTTAAGCGTCTATGTTTAACATACAAAACATAAATCGATAAAACGTCTCGCCTGTAGAATTTCTTGTATGTATGTCGCTTACGATGTTCTTCAATAACAGGCTGGATGTGTTGTTAAGCAATTGAAGCCGTAATATTACTCTTAAGTACGTTTTGAAATGAGGACACAATAAATAAATACCTGAAACTTAAAATACATAATTTAAACTGATATAAACTGAAAACTTCGTTACTTACTCCAATGTCAAGGTAATAAACAACGTAAATAAACAATAATTCGATGATCTGTTTAACATTAACTCGAATTACAATTCGATACGAGACACAACAAATCAATGAACGAATGAATCAAGTTACACTTTTGATGAATCATTTGACATTTGTATAGCGTGGCATCGTATAGTATGACGTGTATAAGGTGTGTAGACACAACTACTGAACTGAGATATCTTGATACCTGAGAAAGGACATAGGCTACTTTTTACCCCGAGAATATGACACAATCCTATGGGAAAATTTAGGTGGCGGACGAAGTCGCGGGTAATAGCTAGTAAACAATAATTCCATGATCTGTTTAACAATAACTCGAATTACAATTCGATACGAGACACAACAAATCAATGGAAGAATTATATGAGTCATAAGACATTTGTATAGCGTGGCATCGCATAGCATGACGTGTGTAAGGTCTGTAGACACAACTTTGATCGTCACATCGTCACGTTCAGCGGCTGGTCAGCGAAAGTAATGACTCGTAAAGCTACTGAACGGTGTAAAATAGACGGACAGGTAAAGGACCTTTGGCTATAGATAGTATGAACTATAGTGTGTGTGTTTTTCTCTTTGTTGTTGATTCAATGTCATTTGTCATTGACAATGGTTCTTGAAGTGTCAATGTACCTATACGTTATGCCTGAAATAAATGTGCTGAATTTATTTTTAACGAACAATAATTTCATAATAATATTCAGTCATAAGTTGATGTAGGCAGGTATAGCACGGATTTTCTTAAAAGTAACTATCAATGGTGAGTTTTTAAAAATCGATGTCATGGAAAGATGATGCGATGTCCTGTTGTAAACAAACTCTGCAAAGTATATGTATTTTAAATGGCCAGTAGCAGCTTATGAGATATTGCCGATATATCTCTGTCGATATTTATTTTATTGTATGACACATCTATTTTCCCTGAAGAGAAAGATAACACGTATAACCTTACTGTGGATAATATACAAAATATTTTAAAGCTACACCTTATGTTTTATTTACAGTAAAATACAAAAAGAGTGTAAAAAACTCTTCAAAACATTGCTACCTACCCTTTCCAGTAAAATATTTAATAACTCCAACTTAACAATTAACCTCTATCAAAACAAAATTTGTTAAGTAAATTAGGGAAACAATTCTCTATCCCTTGCGAATCTTTTCAAAATCTTTTTCCTATGACAAAGGGTCAGATTTAGATTAAGGGGTGTGTCAAGCCCCCGTTGTGAGGCAAAATTAGGCGAGTCAGGCCGAAATTAAAAAAGAAATCAGGCGAAACTTAATCTAAAAAGTTTTAATTACGTTTATTTTAGTCATCAAGCAATTCCACGTTAATTAATTTAAGAAAGAATGAATGTTGCGACAAACAATGGAAGTACGCTTGAATTACCGTTTGTAGGATGGTGAATATTGCGTAGATATTTTGTTTCTTCTTTGTTTATCTTGGACATAGAGTTTGATTAATTATTATAGTACTGTTTCTTTACAGTAGCTGTACTGTAGAATTCGAAAGACAGAAATACATCCTAGATTAGATTTGTTGTTTAGGCACTTAAGGCTTTCAATATCAACTAAATGTAATATTGCAACCCGGACCTGAATCGTTAGCTGTACAGGCGTAGGCTTATCTCAATGGAACACGAGACCTAAATAAAAAACAACTGGATACACTCATAATCCGATAATCTGTTTGAAGAAAACAGACTTAAAGGTATAAAAATAAACAAAAACACTTTCTGATATTTATAATATCCATATCCTAACACAAATTACATAAACTATAAAATTATCTCCACTACTATTACTCCAATAATTATAATTATTTTCCTCTATCTTACATGGTTTTAACATTACTTAAGTATAAACATACATGTCTAAGGACAGCTCGCGTGGGTGTTCGTATTTACAACGCTTTCAACTAACAGGGATATTTATATAATGAGTCCTTACTGTTAAAGATACGAGAAAATACGCTAAATGCATATTTTATTTTAGAAAGTTATTTTAGCTTGCATTCTAAGATGTTCTTTGTAAAAGGTAATTTTGATGCTGCAGTTATAACGAGAGTCCATTTTGTATATATTTGTATGTTGTTAAAATGGCTTAAAAAGTACATTGGGAAAACTATTTTTTATGAAGCTATGTTCAATTTGTTCATAATCATACAATTTACGGGGACTTAACTTAAAATACAATTATTTATGGAAAACTGGAAGTTACATTCGATGGTTTGCACAACATGTATCTAATACTAAACGCCCAGTTATAGAACCCTTGAAGCAAACCTATTTGCCTGTTATGTGTATTTACTTCTTTAGTAAAAGGCATATTTCGATTTGTCTCCAATTCTCAAAAGCCATTCAATCTTTCGAATCTCAACATATTTGTATCCTTTTACTTGTTAATGAGCGCGGAAAGTGTTTAAAAACAACTCGTTACGAGTAAACAAGAGATGGGTGCTCAGATAACTGGAGTTGGCTAAGTGTGGAGAGTCCTTAATTGCGCCTTTTACACCTTGCGCTCTTGTTTCGCCTGTGAAGAGGTTCCGCTCTCACGCCCCGAACGAAGCCTTAAAACGCTTACGATTTCGTGAACTTTTTTCTAAGAAAAAACCCTTCTTTCCCGTCTTATGCTGGCATAATCTTCGCAATTATTCCTTTTATATAGGTATTTTGTATCTTTAAGTAAAACTAATTTTCAGATCTTGAAACGATTAGTAATAAAATTAAAGGTGTAAATTATGTTTCAATGTGTATGTAAATATATCCCTAGTCCTTTAGTCTTTGATGCGCAAGTTCTGAGTAAAAATGTTACTAATATTTCATCTAAAACCATAAAATTAACAACAAAAATTTATGACCAGATAAATGGCACTTCTTAACCAGCTAATTACAGTAATACAACACGAGATACGTTCGTCCAATTGGCACGTCCGTTAAATAAAAGACAGGCCATTTCCTATATGATTTAAAGCTCATATTCTATAGTTTTGAAGACGATTTTTTAAATTCAGTGAGCGCTGTTATAATATTTCATTTTTACGAGCGACGCGCGGCGCGGGGCGACGGCGGGTAGGTGCGTCTGCGCCCGCCCTGGAAATCGTTGTAATGGCCGCATTATCTTTCACCATCTTTCGCGATAATAGTTCATATGCACTCGCCACACTTGTCATACCAACTTGTATTATTTGTGTAAGTTGTGTCAGAGAGTTGTTTTGTTGTAAATGTTTTTGTGAACGGAAAATATTAAATACGTACTTTCACAATACATTTTTCTTTGTTTTTACAAAGACGACATCCTTATTGAAATTTTAGGTTTAATATGCCAGTACTTATATTAAGGCGCAATAAAGAGGTAGATTTAGTTGAGGTAATGTGTTTATCGTTAGAATACGGATAAAATATATTTTACTTATTCTCGTTAGAAAACATCAACTAACCTAACGTTAATGAAACAATGAAAGTTGCTAATGAGATAATGTGATAATTGCCTGTGCCGTATGACCCCGACTACGAATAGCCCACTCTATCACTCCCCTCAGTTAACTCTTACAACTCTCGTAGAAAATGATGGGGTGGCCTCATTCATAGCCCAGACAAAACCTCCCGTCATAATTAGAATACTCACAATTAAATTAATAAAAAGTAATTAACAACGCAGCGTGCATTTCTGCACATTTCTGTACGAACGCAGTCCTTAAGCCTCCGCGCATCAATTAGACCGTTTTAGAGACGTTAAAAAAAAGTCGTAACTTGCAACATAAACTTTTTCAATTTTCACCTGCAGTTATAGTCGCGTAAAGTGAGCGGCCATTCACAAGTAAATATTTCTAGAAGGTTGACGACGCCCCGGGCGCGACGTAGCAACTTGATAAGGGCGCGCGCGGTATAAAATGCATGTAAACACCTCTTTTGCTGAGTGCTCAGGGACCGAATGTTGTCGACTGCTCTCCTCACAAATTTAGACGTACCTACGTATCGCATAGCTGGCGTTATGACGTCTTTGAATTGAAAATTGTAATTTTATTTACGTTGTAAAATGTGCTAGAAGTCAGCGCAGTATCGTTTGTGACTGAAATTGCATACGTTTAGGTAAGAAGCGCTTTTGATGTGCACTTTAATATGATTTTGTAGAAAAACCGAGCGATATATTAAAGTGAAACTTTTTTGCTGTCGTCTGCGTAAGGCGCGCCGCAGTCGGTCCTAATTTAGATTAATGAACGTTAATGAAAAACCTTTTAGTTTTCCGTATTCTTTATCGTACACTTCGTTTTGTTGTTTAAAAGTTTAACCGTCGAACCGGAGCAGATTTTATAATGAGTTAATCCTTATTTAACATCAACTTATGCGTTTGCGCGTTTGTTTTCAAGAGAGAATATAAAAGCGGCATAAACTATTTTTGTTTTGCACACCTAATAAAGTCAGAGCTCATCAATACGACAAGACATCGCACAGACTCTCTGCTAATACAGTTACACTGCACACATCTATGAGTATATAAAATTCAATCCGTTAAGAGTGTGCCTGCTCAACTTCACTCTGCATCAACGTAACTACGGTGGTGGGCAATCATTCTAATGGCCCCGGCCGGACTCGCAGACCGAATTAGTTCTTTTCAAACTACCCCTATCATTGAATTGGCCAGACGTATTGCTATATTATATATTATTCTGTTTTTAGTTCCATAACTAGTAAAAGATTGGTTTAGGATGAATGATCGAGATTGGACTTGCTGTCTGGCTTCTATCTATTGAGAATGTTGTTAACCGTAAATTGTATGCTTTTCTAATAATTATGCTCTATTCAAATTGAAATTTTTGAAATACAAAATCAGTAAGCAACACTATAATTTGGTTCTAAATTGAGCCAATTAAGGGCATTCTTCGGAAATATGGTTTTTGCAGTTAGATTAGGCTTGCGATGAGCACTACTAATGCTTGCTATAAAGAGCTTAAAGTTATTTCGGCGTTTTACTTGAATATCATAACGTTACTTAATGAGTGAGTACTGAAATTTAACTTATATTCGAATAACACTTAGATCTATTGGTGTGAATTATAGCTATTAAAAGTATTGAGCGACACCTAAAATTGAGCTATGTTTTAATTCGGTTCCAGTGAACAATAATAATTTGTTTGTAACTTTTTGTTTCACATTTAATTTATAGTGTGTTCTGAGAATCCAATGGACTTTCTATTGAATGGTATTCAGGTCACATTGCAGGTTACATTTTAGTTCATATGAATTAAATATTTAAATAATTTAGAGACTACTTAACAAGTGTTGCGTGTTTGAGGTCACACAGTAGTTACTTAAAAACGATTCTAAATAATAGCGTCTTGAGTGTCATATTCAAATGTAATTAAACATAAAAAATAGTATCTTTTAAATAAATAATACCTTTGTAAATGTCAGATAATTTCTTTCATAATTTGTCAAATTACCAGAGTTTTAAGTTAAGCGGGAATCGTTTAACGACGATGTACATATTAAATATAATCAGATGGATATAATTCCAGTTGGTTTTCTTAATATTTAAAAGATAATCTTTCTGGGTAATAAGACTGTCCGGTTTTTAAATAGATTACCCTTGGTATTAATAGTCGTGATCGTGTTCCAATTCAATTAAGATTTTCAATCCATTTTATAACAACGTCTATTTATTCCTTTTAAAAGCTTCAATTACTTCTTTAAATTATAATCATAAGTAACAAGGTATATTAACCAATTTTAACTTCCTTAATGTTTTAAAGGAGCATCATAAGGCACGATCACGCGTGGTTGAACTGATAAAAACTTGGTAGACGCTCCAGGGTATTCATTAAAATGTAATAATTTATTAGAACGATGTCTATGAGTATGTTATATGATAAAGTATATGTTATCGGTAAATTATATCGACTAAACGAGTTATGAAAACGGTTAGGATTTTGACACGCGCGGCGAATGAGTATCTAGATAAGGGGTTATTGGTTCCGTATTTTTTTTTTTTTTTTAATAACCCATATCTGTCCCACTGCAGGGCAAGGGTCTCCTCCCAAACAAGGGGGAGGGGGTTAGGCCTTGAGTCCAATGTACTGTATGTAATGAATCCATTATTAAATATATGTAATTATAGGTTCCGTATAATTACATATATTTAATAAGATTTTTAGTTTTATAATAATGAGGGTTTTGGATGGATTAATGTTAGGGTTAAGTTTAATTTATCCTAAAGAATTATTTTTAAAGAATCATCTGAATATCCTGTGAATTATGGTAATATAGGAAAATAGCTAGATATTGGTTTTATTATTCTTTGCTTAATAATTTACTATGAGAAAATCACTAGTAACTCATCAATATATTAATTTTGTCAAGTCAGAAGCATAGTTATTCATACCTAAAAATGTTTTCCTTCGTAAAGCCAATGGAAATATATACCTGGATTTTACAATTATAATAAAACTAACAAATAAGAACAACGGACTAAAATTCCTCAGTGATTTTTAGCGCCCTCTACGGGCCACTAAAGTGTAACTTCAGCTGAGTGTAGCGATAATTACTGTGTCATGTACAAGCTTAGTTAATAGCTGGTTGTCTACCGATGAGTGGCAGGTTCAAGGCCTGATCGATCCATAAATACGTAACCTCTTTACAAGTACTATATGAGTTTTTGGACTATAATAATAGGCTAAAGCTTTTTGTTTAAAACATTTTTTTGTATGTAAAAAATGTAATTATACAAGCCTATATGAGTATTTTTGATCTAGTTAACAGACAGATAAATTGGTTTCGTGGTAAAAGATTGTACTTCCTGTGTTTTCCAGATGTTTTAGTCGCGTTTTTATCGAGTCTTGTTACTTTACAAACATTGTTTGAGTAGGACTTAAAAATGTTTCTGCCAAGAGCCAAAGATGCTTTATATTGAGATCCTAGCTCTCGCAAGTTTCAGATTCTTCAATAGAAAAAAGTAGTTACTTAAGTTATCAAAGGGGTTTGTAGTCCCTTGATCGACCAAATGAGTTTGTTTCGTTATCGGAAATCTATTAACATCGACAGCTTGTTTATTGAAAATTTAAACGCTTACCGAACCTCAAATTATATGTAGAACGAAATAGACTTAGTAAAATATTAAGCTATTTAGTACCCACGCCTTAGCGTTTAGATTACTTTAGATCGAGTGTTCAAACTAATCGATCAACTTCTAACTTCAGCTCCTAACTATGTAGGTAACGTATTATTTTGAAGCATTTACCTCACTTTGTAATCAACGTGTTGCAACTGAATTTTAATTCAACAAACCTAGTTGTTGTGAAATATTGTGGCTATAATTTTATTTATTATCTCGTTCTCTTAATTTGTGAGTCAAGATACTTGTTGATTTTATAAGAAATATGTCAGCCGATTGGCATCTAAACGTTTGAATAATTCGTATGTGGAGTATTTATTGGTTGAGTATTTTGGCTGTCTTGTTAATATAGAGGTCGTTTGTAAATGCTAATAGAATTGGCCTGGGTAATTGGAGATTTATATCAAGTCGCTGATCGTTTTTGTGTTCATGCTCATGTTGCGAAAAGTAATGCTAAACACAAGACATACTGAAGCTTAATATCAGTTGCTAATACGAAGAAAGTAAAAATAGTCAAAGTGATTCTTTGCATACTATAGTACCATACTATACACCATAAAGGCTCTAGAGCTATCATTCGTACAGGAGCGGAGTATTTTTACCAGGGAGGATATAGCGTATTTCACCCTTAGATTATAGTGATAGACACGTTACATGAAAAGCAGCAATCTAGTGAGCATCACTTTGACACACACTAGTCGTCAACTAAGATACATGTAAGCCCGCACGTAAAACCACAGCTGGTATATTTATAATTTAGAACAAAACATTAGCAATTCTAATACTAGCATCTTCGATTGTAGTGCTTTAAAGTACAGAACGAAAGCAGATACCTGTAAATAGTGTAAATGTTCGCGGTTCTCATCGACCACTAATCCGTAGTGTAGTGTTCCTTTCCCTCGTGCGACTAAATGCTAAACCTCGTAAACCATGGCTTATGTTTTATTTAATAGACATTTAATACAACTATAGGCCGCTAATAGTTGTTAAAGTATTTTGACGAAACAGTAGCTATTTATTTTATGTCGTTATAATGTTACTATTGAATTATTATGATTGGTAGAAACGCTTTTTTGCACGATTTTATCTGACATTTTGGGGCAAAACACTCGTTAATATTGCAAATTGATTGATAGTAATCTGCGCTGTAATGTCACCTAAATATGCTTGGTTGTGCTAATCATCGAGTAGATAATAAGTATAAGTTACTCGTTAGTCGTCCAATTAAAAAAAATATGATCTGCAAACACTAATATATTTCGAAATATTTACCTTAGCATATTCAATTCAATAATCAAATGGAATCCAACATAGTTCTCATGAACTTAACCTTAATAATACTTGGTATTTTACCTATTTGTCCACGTCTACAATTTCAGGCGTGTCTGCTATTACTACAATTCACTGAGAATTTTAGCTCAGACGGAATTTCGTATCTAGATCTCATTCCGGCCGCGCTAAGTTTCCAAGTACACGGCTATTTGCTCTGCCAACGAGTTTTGATACTCCTGTATGTGCCTCGGTATTCGGATTCGCCTTAATTAGATAGCAAGAATTGTTGTTATTGCTACGATTATCTTGCTTGCACTGTCTAAACGGGCAGCGCAGACGACCTGCAACGACTTTTGGCTTATAACATTCAAATTTATTAAGATATTCAAAATTCCTCTTAACATTTCAACAAAAAATCCCGCGGAAATTTGTCTGTCTTTCTATCAGTTTTATGTATGAAATTAAATGTATTGTAAAAAATTGCGACATTTTTGTCGGTCGTGTGCACACGTCCTTAGTACTTAGGTCTTGTATGCACAGTCTTATGGGCGTTTGAGGCAACTCCGACATTGTATTATTCCTTTAATTGCGTTTTCATTGCAACAGAAGCTGTTACGAAATTAAATTGGTACAATGGATTTCGGTTTTGCTAGACTACCCAATCAAATTGCAGACGATTGTTGTAATGATTAGACTAGAGGATAATATTGTGTATATATTAAGGATCTAAGATTGGTGGTTTTATATGTACAAACGAGTATAGGACTATGCATCCTTGTTAATACTATCAAAACTGCAGCCAAATAATATTTTGCGAATACAGCTTATGATGCACATTTTAAAACAGCAAGGCCTTTATTTCTGAGAAACTAAGTACATGAAATTTGAAACGACGAAGTTTTTAAAAAGCTCGATTTTAAACTACAATCGATTACCGACAACCGGTTAGCTATCTAGAATTTTTATATGAAAATCTGTTTAGCGCCTCTACCGGGCTCCGGCACTAGGTACTATGTACGGTGCTACCGGGAACTATTTTGGCAGTGCATTTTACATGTCAAACTCTTGATACTCGACTGTACAGACTATACAGAATTGTGCTACTGAACTTCGTTGAATACCTTTTCTTTTCTCTAATGTAAACATTAGTCTCAATACAAATATAGTGCCAGTAGTTAACTGCTTAATAACAATAAAATAAAACCCAATCATCCAACGAGACGTTTTACACACGATTAGAACGTGTAGCAATCTGTTGATACGTGGGTTCACTTCCCGGCTGTTTCATTATCATTAAACTTTATCACTATCACCGTTTTATAGGTGATAAACGTTAGACTTATATTTAACGAGGATAAAGAGATTATGTACTATTTATGAAGTTACGAATATTATTTGTTTCGATCTTTAACACAATGAAACATTTCCATCATACAAAATGGAAGGATATATAGGTACTTACACATAATTCTTCAAATATTATTGAACATAATGGAAAATTTTACATAATTTGCCCGGGTCTTGCATTAAAGGCATATCATGTTTATCGTAACAATATTCAAATACTGATATCATTAGATTGTTTTTAATCTATAAAATAAAATAACGAACACTTGTAATTTGGACAGCCACTTACCATCTGTTCCCTTTAAAAGGTTTTCAGTCTTGAAAACATTATAACCAATCACCAATAATCATTACAGTATTACAATAAACAAGATTGGCTCTATCTCTTTGTATTTAGTACAGTCAGCTTCATAAATATGTATACACTGGCATTTGCAAAATGATTTTTACATAGGTACATACATTTGTACATAAACAAATTATAACGTGTTGTACCCGAAGGTATAGGCAATAAGTGTATGAAAATAAACGTACGTTTCGCCAATAACAATGTTAGACACGTATCTGTAATAGTAGCGAGCCTATTGCCATCTACCGGGCATACATGTGACCAACTACGGTTAACATTGAAATTTGGGCATATTTTTATTGGAAAATAGTAAAATTTCAGTTGTCTTCAGAGTAATTTTACAATCACTGTGAATTGTTTGATGAGCAATAATTAATTTGATTTATACGTACAAAAATACAACATTTTTACATATATTTGTTGCTGAATGTACCATAGCTGTTAGTCCAACACAGCTGTTTTACACACAATAACAAAGTTTACGACAGCTTTGAGTCAGAGTATTTAGTCTATACACCTGGGATTAGGGATTATTCTCTATTTTAATATCGCAACTAAAACACACGATACTAATACGCAATATTTGCTGTGAAATCTTTGTGGGTATTTTTCGAGGTGACTTTAGATTTGTAACCTCTAAAGTCAATGTTCAATGTGGTTCTGACAGTACCTATTTGATGTCTTGATTGACAGACAACAAAGTTGTTGTCCTAATGAAAATACACTTTTTTCTCAAAGTACAATAATTGAAGGACTCTCAACGAATACCAATATCTTCGAAATTAAGAGGAACGGGAAGAAATCACTGAGCTAGTCAAAAACAATGATAGATTTTAGTCACTGTGAACACATGAATTCAAATCAGTGTTTTCCATTGATGAGTGATTTCTGTATTAAATATTCCAAAATATTTAACATAAAACACTCTAAGATCTTCCACATGAGTACATAATATAGAGCTAGAACAATCTGTGTTGCGGTAGATCGTCTCGCGGTACGTCGTAAAAATAATTTAGTGTGCTGTCATTAGCGCTGCGAGTCGACGCGGCTGCCATCTGCCGGCGACGGCGACGCTCTAATGCACTGCAAACACACGCCACCTAATATTGCCACTTTGATTACTATCGAGAGAAAATTATAGTCTAAGTTTTGTGCTATGGGAAAATGATTTTAGTTTAGAAAGTACATTTTCTATAATTTACACACGCTAAGTGTTCATTTAGTGCAGTTTTTACGGACGCCTTTTTATTGCAAACGTTTAAAAATTCAATTATGACCAAAGAATGTAAATATTCTTCATATAACATTACATACCTAACCATAAAACTTTTTCATATTTCATGCTAAATACGCAAAAAGATGATCAAATTCAATCAATGCATTCCACAATTTAATTAAAATTCATATCAAAATATTTTCAAACAAAACGTAGTGCTTCATTGGTAGTTTGGTACAATATTGTACCGGCAGACAATATCGTTCGGTGATCGGTCGATATGGATATTTACTGCGGTTGTATAATGTCTTTCAATTAAAACGCTGCACATACGTGATCGTTGTATGAGATAAATATGAATTGGGATATCCTAGCTAATGGTAATGTTCAATAAACACATAATAGAGCGAGTATTTTCCATATCATTTGAAATAATATAGCACTCAGCTTTTATGTCAACACATAGGATTTTGTGCTTTACGCGTAGTAATGCTATCAAATCACAATCAAAAACGTTTTCTACGAATCAAAATCAAAACAATTTCGTCCACAAACCAGTGGTAGATCTGTCAGCTATTGGCAAGCAAAATGAATTCCTTCTTTTTTTTGTTTAAGTCGGGAGTCAAATATTTGTACTGGAAATAATTCAAAGAGCCTGTTACATGTTTAATTCAATAGTATGACCTACCAACTAACCTTTGACCGTGGTTTCCATCGTAAGATTCAATTCGTCTCCGATCTCACTCGGAAATGTCCATTTTCCGGGATGCTAATCGAAATGCGGACTGCTATTGACCGGCTAGTGGAAATGCAATTCAACCATCCTTGAGTAAATAGATCTCTCAATATATGAATTCAGTTTTTGGTATATAGAATAATATACTTAATTTTGATACTAATTTTGAAATTATTGCGCATTTTATAACGAAATAAAATTAAATATCGAATCGACAAATGCATAAGTTCTCGAAAACATTCATAACTGACTCTAAAGTACCCATCAACGTTTACACATATCAATACGATAAACACAGTATACCATTTCATCAACTTCAGAACATTTCGGAAAAATGCTTTTACATTTCCCATATGAAAAAGTTTACATTCTAAAACCGTATCGCCGAAATTCATGTATCCTTTCCAATAAACTCTGAGCTCGGCATAGACGGAATTAAAAAGAAATGAGCAGGTATTTTAAGCTCGTTTGTTTCGACAGTTCCGCACATTATTCCAGTCTCTTTGTATGTTTTATTCAAAGCGTGTATCGAGTTTTACTTTCCATTCGCACATTCTTTTAACTAAATATGTTAAAGTTTGCTTTTGGTTTGACCAGATAGCATGGATACTGTTATAGAGCTCTCCTACTACAATTGTGTAGAGCTGTACACCATATTGTAAGCAGTGGTAACGTTTTAGAAAAAGTATGTGTCTTCGTTATTAGTTGTTAATTATGGCACTACTTTGCGCGGGTTCATAAATATGAACAGTACTAAGGTAAGGTGTGAATTTCTCTGAGTATGTAAAGTATCACACACAATACACTACATTGTGTGTGATACTGTACATATTCACTTCCAGGACTAGAATGTAATATTGTCAAAAGATCAGTCTACCAGACTTGTTAACAACAATCAGAATGTTGCTCAAAATATTCATCTCAGTTACCAATAATGTCGAGTATTTCGTGCGTCCATGTATCCTTTGATTCAAACGCTTTTGAAATTCCCGTGGAACTCTAAAAATAGAATTTTTTGCCGTTACACTGGTGGCTGGGTGCAACAAAAAGATGTGTCCGGACCAACGAAGCTCCATACCGCCGTGGCTGCAAAAAAACCCCACCCCCAGCTGAAAATATCCCTACACCCCTGTTGTTTCCACAGACGTGTTTATATTCGATATTGAAAATATAACGATATTTTAAATCGACGGAATTCTTGTGTTAACAACGTGTACCTGAAATTGTTGCTGTTGTTGGACTTGCTTTATTTAATTTTGTATTGTTATCATCTTATTCGAGTTTAATTCTGTAACAACCATTCTTTTGTGCACATATCGACAGCGTCAAGGCAGAGTACAGCTTTTCCTGTCAGTAATTTTCACTCGGAAAATCGAATAACTCGTTGCTGGTAACTAAAAAATTTAAACCAAACTTACAAACTTTAGCAGCATATTATGACTTCATATGACTAAATTATCACTGACCCTTAATAATACACGACAGTTACATAACAGATTGTCTTCCCCTACCATACGATAACTCGCGAAAAACTAATAATAATCCAATTCATTTTGATTCGAGTGCGAGTCACGGCGCGGTCATTAATACCAGCTAAGATGACCATTACACAGAAGCCTTATAGCGCGGATTGTTCTCAGAGGTTATATCGTACAATCCTCGAGGGTAATAAACACGATCGCTTCAAGTGTTGGGGAGTAAACAAACGTATGTAATAAGGCTTAAGTTGAGATAGTTTTGCCTTTCTTTGAAGTGGTATGAATGGTCAGATTATCATGATTTGCGCTTCCTATTTAAAAATAGACTATTCAAAGACATTTTTTTATATCTACACAATAAACTCTCCAAAAAAGTAGTCCTATTATAGAAAAATATTCATAGTAGAAATGTTTGTTCTGTGTGGTAATTAACCCTATAACACGGTAGGGTCGACAACTTCAATTATTGGACTTTGCGCGTGGTATAATATTACCATTATTGTCAGCAAGACCCCTAAGCTCAGTTCCAAATCTTTTTCTATGTAAAGTCAAAAACCATGTTGTTATCCGGATAAATTGAAGTTATATGAAATCTAATTATTTTTTCCGCAAAAGGACTCACTTACTTAGAACCTTACAGCTAAAATAAAAAGTAAAGAAAGTTGTTTCAAATCTATTTTAATATTAAATACACGCCAAAGAAAAGGTGTTTATGTTTAGTTTTACTGTGGACACTAAAAGCTTTCAATAAAAACTAAGAAGAACATTTGCAGGCATGATATTACCGTAGTGTAGCTAAGCTCGGAGTAAGAAAATGTAAAAATTAAAGCACAAATACGTGAAATTAGACAGTAAGTGATGCATTAAAGAAGTTAGCAGTTCATCTCTGGTCTCTTGAGAAAAACATACGATTCTCGTGTCCATTGTCTTGTTTCGGTTTTCTTTTTAGAAAATAGAGACTTAGGTTTGAAAGGAAAATAGCAGTAGCGTTTGGTTCAATAAACATGAGCGGTAGCGCGATTATTTATGGTTGGTACTAGCGAGTATCGAGAGTTTGACATAAAATGTCCTCCTAAAATAGTTCTCTTGGCGCCCGCTAGAGGCGTTAGTCAGATTTTTATACGAAATTTATCGATAAATAGCCTAATGACGGTAGTCGATATAAGTAGAAAATCCTCTTACAGGTCCCCTGAAAGGTTGATGAATGCGATTAGCCAAATACCAATAAACAGTTTTGACCCAGACGATATTATTATATTATGCGTTTAAAGAAAAAAATTGTTTAAGTTTGGTGCCTACGTACTCCGTCACTTTCATGTTCAGGAAGTTTTACGCGATGCTGGTATTATTGATTTAAACAACGGGGACCACTTCTTTCAATTTAACATTAACAAGAACCTATAAGAAAATAACTTGATATGTTCAATGCTGTTTCTTCAGAAAATGTATTTTACTTAAACGTTCAAGACATAAACTCACTATTGACTGTTGAAAGATGAATGAAAGTTTATGAATGTCGTGGACAGACAGAGACATACGACATTGGAAACAATCGCTAAGGCTCTTCTTCGTTAATAACACGCTTTACGACCAAGTGACGTTCACTATTAGTTTTATGTTGTACGTTTAAGGTTTATTAGCGAGACTACAATCCACCAGGTTATTTCACACATGGCCACGTCTAGACGTACCAAATGTCTTTGTATTAACACTATACATCGCGTACAACAAAAACAAAACAGGAAATTTTTCTTAGCAAATTGTTCTCATAAAAATACTGCTTCACAATGTAAAATTGGACTTTATTACCTGGCCTCGTTTTACTAACAAACCTTAATAAAAGAAGTTTATACGAACAATAACCAATTTGCGAAAGAAAACACCGCTCTCGGATACAGCTCATTGACATAAATAAATCATTATTTTGTTCCCGTACCTTACGACGGTATAGTCGAATTTCAAAACGAATTTTCATTGTAATGTGCCACAAAAGAAAAATGCGAGACTGTATCTGCGATGCTTTGTTAAAAATTAATTTGATACCTTTATCTCGAATTTCTTGCGGATATTTTTTTAAGAGAAGTCGGGAGCTACTTACGCGGTAAGGATTTTATCCCTGCTCATTAATTAATTCGTCTTTTTTTCCCTTGTTAAGCAGATAGACACAATACGTCGATACGCCGCCATTGTTGTCCATTGTTATAATAAAATAATATTATGTTTCAGTAGGTTTTTATTGTGAAATGAAAAGTAGATGAGTTTGCTGTCAGCCATTAATCATCTCGTACATTTGTAGAAATCATTTCGAAATGCTGCATCTATCCCTGTAGGCTATTGAAGTAATAATATATTAGTTTTGAATAATGTTACTTCAGATAATTGCATTTTAATGCGCAAGAAAAAATACACAGTTATATTAACATTGGTCAAGTATCTATTTTCTCGGACGGCAAAAACGAAAGACTTTATTGGTTAAAAAGGGAATAATTATTCTTCTGTTACATGTGTACACGGTAGTCTTCGAAGTAATTGTACAATCAATTTGTGCTACGAAAGTTATCTAATGGAAATTACATAGCAACTAGTAACAATAGCAATCTTCGAAAATTGAGCAGTTAGATCAATCAAGAAGCGTCTACTAAACTAAAAAAAAACAAGCACCTACAAAACTAACAAAGTGATCGTTAAAATCGCTTTCAAACAACTTGTGTTATCAACAAAATCGTGATTGCAATTACTTGTTCGGTTGTACCATCGTTCCCTCACTTCATTACTCGTTCTTTAGTCCAATCGTTCGTTCTTCGTTCAAAGTTTGAAATTTTCTATCGATGCAACGTCGCGATAGAGTCAGGAACTTCCAACTAATAATTTCTACTCGTGTGCACGAGGTATAATGAATTTTACGTGACGTCACAGCGCAAAGTTTTGCCAAAATGATAGGTAATGTTGTTAGTCTGACGGCGTGGCTTTGCGAAGTTATTGCTTTTAGCATCGCTCGGCTGTAATAACTTTTCATAGACTGCAACCCTTCCGGTGTAATGTCGATGTTGCTGAGGTAAAATATTTGGAATATAAACAAGTTTATGTTTTTTAACTAATTAATATGTAAATATACGCTATAGAACGCTCTGATGGTTTTATACTAGACGGCCTATGAAAGTTTGATTGATTCAGTTTTGTATTTTAAAGTAAAAATAAAATTGCAGTTTAACAACAACAATATAAGTTATACAAAAATCAGTGTTCATAAAAATGCTGCGGAAATTAGCTTCACAATTTTTCACGAGTCATTAGCGTCACAGGTTTCCCGTTGTTGAGTCGTCGACGCGCCGTCCCCGCAACGCCGCCGCGCCGCAGACTCGCCACGGCTCCGGCTGCTGTGTACGCCACGACGACGGCAGGTGCAACTGTCAGCTGTCCGGAAACTCGCCGTTTGCTAATTATTTTTTTAAAGCTTTGATAAAGGGTTCGCCCGTATTTTTAGTTACAATGTTTTGAAAGCATCGAGGGCCAGTTTTAAAGGTAAGTTATAAATCTCAACAATAAAAACTCAAGTCTACAAAAACCACAGCCATCAGCGACTCATTAACGCAATGCGTAAACGAACACAGTGAATCAACAATATTAACCGCAGATAAAAAAACGTTTTAAAATAAAATTAAATGCAAATAAAACGGTAAGGCGGCTGTGTTTTCATATAAACAATACATCGTGTATCTTCACAGTCGAGCGGCAAAGCCAGTCGACTGCAGCGCCGCCTGCCGGCGAGATAAACAGTTATTTACACACTTTTGAAAAGCTCTCCGCTCCCGCCGCGATAAGAAATTTACTTAAATTACCTACTTAGCATCCGCAATGATCGCTTACTTTATACTGTAATGGGGGAACCGAGTAGCTATTACTATTACGTAAGGATAATATCATATTTTTCTTGCATAATATGTTGCAGTAAAAATCATTGTTTGTGATTGTGTAATGCACACAGTCGAGCTTTATCGACGTAATAAAACGTGAATGTAATTCTTTTGTTTCGTGTTGGTACGTGGTCGGCTCGTCGTGGTATAAATATTGCAAGATGCAGCGATGACGATCGATCAACATCGAGGCGCTGTGCTGACCTCTTTTCGACACTCTGTCTTATTATTTACATGGGAAAATGCACAGTGGGCCGTCGTTCTGCGGCCAGCTGGTCGAAAAAGCTTAAGGCTGTGTTTTAACGATGTAAAAAGATTACATCGGAGTATTTATTGCATACGTATTTACTTTGTATTCACGCCATTATATCAACTCGTCCATATTTTGTGTGAATTCAGTTCATTATATTCAATAATGGGATGTCACGTGAATATGAAAATGATAATATTTTATATACAATGCATTGGGACTCAGACAGCACGGCTGAAATACAATTGCACCTTTGTTAACATGGAAATATGCGTGCCTACGCTAGACGTCTCATAAAGGGATTTTGTCAGACAATGTCTCTCATATATTGACGATACGCCGTACGTGATAGGCTCTGTATCACTGCTAGCGATTAAGTGAGTAATAAATAATAACATACCGATGAATAACTTAACAGCACGTTGATTACTGGTAGATGGTAAAAAAAATGATGATTACTACTACAGAATGTTCACAGAAGTAAACAGCAATACTCAATGGCTGCCTTTTACATTATTTAATACTTATTTATGGTAAAATCCTCTTAAACAATTACATCGCCATAATTTAAAATGCGGTATCTAAAAAAGATTAGGAGTAAATAAATGTTCTGGAAGTAATTTTGGACTCAAGGCCTAACCCCTACCTCGTTTGGGAGGAGACCCTTGACCAGCAGTACAGAAATAGGATAAAAAATGATTTTCTTAAATCTTCGTAGTGTTCAAGTTTTCAATTGTATTGTTATACTTGATTTTTAGAAATCAAAAATTTTTCATAATCTTAAAGATTACTAAAAATCAAATACTTTAAAACTATCTAAAATTTACATCAAACTCGCTACACGCGCTCCGTGATACAAACACTCTAGGGCGGGTACCACGGGTACCGCTTAAGTGATATTAGCAGATAGTCGCCGGGCCGGACAATGGTAGTCCGTCTGCGTGCCCACCAGAACAAACACAATATCGCATGTATGACGTCAGATTATACGCGTACACTTTGATACTATGTAACGCAATCATATTAAACTGGAATACGCTATGTATTTTGGATGCTAGTTAGGAATTGATGCATGCATTACATAAATAAATTAGAACTGGTAGACAATGACATTGAGGTTAGTAGTAAGTCTGCCTTTTATTTTAATATGTAATATTAAATTTTACAATTAATAAATAAAATAAGTTAATGAATAGTAAATATCTTTAGAAAATCATACACCGCTAAATTAAGCGGAGCTTGTACCTACTTAGCATATGCATAAACATACTTTTACTTTGAAATACAAACATATATTAGGTTTCGTTATTAATGGATTTCAAGAAAAATAATGAATTTTCTCGCACGGCGTTTTGTTTAGTATATTATGGTTATATAAGCAGGTATGATATATTCAAAGACTAAATTTAGAGCATGCACTATAGACTTTTGAGAACTGCATATCAATAGTACAGTCAGCTCCATAAGTCGCTTTACACCTTCCTATTTTCGAACCTCTTTATTACCAAATGTTAATAAATACATGAACAAATTCAGGCAGAATTAGTTGGAATTTATCATTTTGATCACGGTCAGATGTTTTCTCGGTGGAATAATATGCAATATTACAAATATAGGGTATCGAAAGATTGAATTTGTTCAGCGACTTTTGGAGCTGACTGTACCTACTGTTAAAATATTTGCGGTCAAATGCGATTGACAAACCGCATACTTCTAAGAAAACGACGTACAAGTTCTTTTAATAATATACGAATACGAATGAATTTCTTAAAATAATTACTTATCTTGAAATATGTTTTACAAAAAACTAAGTTTTTTAATAATTGCTGTAACAATAATAATAATATGTAAGTTATACCTACCTTCTTACGCAAAGTTTACACAAACGCATTATTTATGTGAAACTCTTCTACACTTCGTTAAACTAAACATTTCCCTTTTCAGTGCTCATAACAATTTAAATAACCATTGACATTCAAAAACGTTGTTCGAACCTATGACAACTATTATTTCCTTTCTGACAGCGTGTCATAACACTAACACTGTTGTGACACGAAGCAGGATCTAAAATAATGAGGTGTCCATTTTAACGCAAATATTGGGAAGTAGAATGTTCTAACACAGTGGTTCTCAACCAGTGGTCCGAGGAAGTCAAAATATGGTCCGCGAATGATTTTAAATTTAGCGGGCGGTAAGCCGTTTCGGCAATTCACGGATCGCTCAACGCGCTGCTTGGAAAAACGCGGCTGCCGGGGCATTTCTTAAATCCAAGCTCAGAAATCACATTAATACAAAATAACAGAAATTTATCCCAAAAAATTAAAATCGAAATGTGAAAATGAATGGGTGAAATTTTTCCTCGTTTTTGTAAAATTTATTACTGGTAGTGGTACTGGTGGTGGTCAGCTCATACTTGTCGTAGCGTGATGATACTATATAGCCTATAACCTTCCTTGATAAATGGGCTATCTAACACTGAAAGACATTTTTTTCAATTAACACTTCAAATCGGACCAGTAGTTTCTGAGATTAGCGCGTTCAAACAAACAAACTCTTTAGCTTCATAATATAAGTATACATATACTTACTTAGTGGTATCAATAATAGTATAAAATGGTCCTGGTCTAAGGTTTGGAGCCCCTGTTCTAACGCGTGTATCTGAGTGTTGAGGGTCATTGTTTGGGTCGGTGCCGTCTGCGGACGTGCGCGTATCGCGCTGTCATGTATCGGCGCCGGCGCCGCATTGGACCCTATTCGTGAAGTACTCGATATTACGGTCTTAAAGTTGGTAGACAATTTTCGAAGACTGCTGAAGTTGTAGATGTCGCATAAATATCTCTCATGTGAAAGCCGAGAGCTGTTATTATTTTAGGAAGGAGGAAAAATATGAAAGTCAACAGCTGTTATCGATTTGGGGAAAAAGAAAAATCGGGAAAAAAGAAGCAGTAATCATTATAAAGATCTCTTGGATAAATTTTACTGCAAGTTTTATTAAAACAGTTTAACATTGACAATCGGATAATTATCAAGAAATTTTGTATGAAGCTCCGATTAGCGCCTCTAATAGGCATCGTAGGAACTATTTTGGTAGTACATTTTAAATGTCAAACTTTAAATACACGACAGTTCCGGCCGTAGAATATCACACTATTGTAAATAATTTATGTAAGAAAAGCTGTTGTGTTATCGTTATTTAAACCAGATTTTTAGTATGAAACCTACATTGAATGTTAACATTTCCGAATGTTGAAAATAGCCGCACATATTTCGTTTTCGATGCGGAAATTGAGCGGTTGCGGTCGAGTATTGTGCCCGTACGCCACTGCTAACCAGTCGACGTCATTCCACATTTGAAAATGTTTCACACTGATATTGCCAGCCAGTTTTGTATGGTGACAGGTTCTCAAGCATTGAAGACGATATTTTTGGGAAAATAAGTAATTTTATTATATTTTTTATTTAAAAATAAAAACAATTCTTCAAGACTTTTTAATGGTAGTTTCTAGGACAGAAAATAAATACATTGGAATCATTTATAATCTAGAATTTCAAGTTTTTTTTATTCGAATAATAAGTATCGTTAATTATAGCATATTTCATTATATCACCAGTACTTATTTATAAGATACAAATGATAGTATAGTATAGTAAAACAGATATTACTGTGAACGGTTTTATGAAATAACCTTTATTGCGCGTTTATTGGAAAGTGTATTAAAGATTCTATCTAAAAATAGATGCGGTTAATCTCATAATCTTGAACTAAACCTTATTACGTTGGTTAAATGGACAGTTTGAACGATCGCTACAGTTTTATGTTCTTTAATAGAAAATCTTTTCAAGACACCATATTATTTTATTCTTGAAATTTTGTTCCGAAAAACATAAAATAAAATACTGAGAAGCAGATAGTGTCGCGTTTGTGAGCTATTTACAGCGAACACGACGTTCAAAGCTTGAGAAATAAATAGGAACGTCTATTCCTTTTCTACATAAAAATAAATATAATAAGTAAACCCATCTTCCCGCAAGTTCGCCGTAGAAGGCGACACTCGATCCTTCATATTATTTTTTCTCGTCGCGAGAATTCATTTCGTATCCAACTATAAAACTCTAATTTCGATGTCATAGCATAATGGATTCGAACGTCTGAGAGCTCGTAGCAAAATTTAATATTATGTTCGACGATATCTAAGGTAAGAAGAGGTACGGTACGATTGTCGTGGGATTGCGAATAGTGAAAAAGTCACGAATCCGAGCATTGTCTAGACGAGAGAGATGACAAGAGCGGCGGCCGTCCGCGGGAGAACACTAAGCCCGTGTTATTAGATTTTGATGAGTTGTTGACGACCATTTTTAAAAGTTTCATACACTTATATAGGAATGAAGTTTCTTTATTCGGCCGTAACGTACAAGTTTTACAATCTATTTGACGTTTTGAAGTGATGTATCTTCAGAGTTTGTTATATGATGTTCGACATCATAGATTCATACGCATTCGGACTTCTATGTTTTGTGATTTTAAAAAAATGCTGTAAAAGATTAATAACAGTACAGCCTTAAAATTGCACTGTACCTCTGTATCAAAAAGACTTTTGTCGAGCCTTATTTGCCAGGTAATAACATTTTTAATACAATAGGAGAGTCTTTAACATTTTAAGTGCGACAGTTTTTAAGGTACGAAGCATAGAGTGAACAATAATATATTCGTATACAGGAGTTGCTCTATGTACATACAGTAAACAGAGTCATAAAGTACCTTGAATATGTGTTTTTATAGTTCTATATGACATCTCCTTTAAGAGTCTGTCAGATGTGTCGTTGATTTGTTTACTGCTCTACAAATAAAATCGTAAAATTTTAAGACCCTGGTTTTTCTTTGAATATGTAAAAGGAGCTCTTGTTGAAGACAGTTTTGAACTTTGAAGAAAAGTTTTCTAACAAATTTATATTTTGGCAACATTTTGTTCGAAAAATTCGTATTTAATTGCAAAAATACTTACATCGGTACCTTGCTGTACGTTACCAAATGTACAGCAAGGTACCGATGCAAGTATTTTTTTTTATTTATCCATTGTTTGGCACGAAAGTATAGAATCTCAATAACTAAGTAAATTAATGAAATGAAACACCTTATTACCAATTTTCTTTCCGTCACATTCTAGATATATTGGATAATTTATAGACATCATTACGCCTTGAGTTTTTTTAATGGCATAATAGAGTGTCTGAACAAAAAATGACAGGTGATTGTCCACATAATATAATAATCGATTTAGTAATAAAGCGCTCGTGTTCTACAAGCACATCTGTGTAGCGGCTATAAAACTAATCCATCAGTTTCAATCAATTGCCGTCGTGTAATCACGTTGTACGCGGTACGCACACACCGAGGAATCATATCAAAGTAAAAGCGCTCCAACAGATTAGCCGGCGGTATGACAAGGATACGCCACCGCGAACCCATAAAACTTTCCCTCGTCCATGAAAAGTGAGCTTAGTCACGAAGGGGTCATTAATTCTATATAAACCTGGCCAACGCTAACCTATTGCTCCTCCAGGCCACGAGCTCGTAAGCCTGTAATCGGACGGACGCGACCGGATTTTTTGAACTCCCTCTTCCTTCGAAACCAATTTCTGTTCCGTGCGAGCAACCATTAATCCGTTAAACGTCATTATTGAAAACTGAAATATAACCGATTGGTTCTAAGAGCCCGTAATCACGAAACGAGTTTTCCAACAAGCTTTTTTGCTGCTAAACGTCTAGTTTGACAACTTCGACGTCGAGTCTGCGATTTCGCTAAAAAGAATAAAATACATTGTTTTGGATTTTCTTTTACAGTCCATTGCGCTATCTCTACGACTTTGTCAAAGAATATTATCGAAACTACCTCTGGAAATAAGAAAAACGAATGTACTTTGAAACAAGTAAATATTTTTCACGTTAGAAATAAAACCGTGTTCTTTAGCGTACTATGTTTATACGTAAAATATAAGAACAAAACTTCGAGAGAGAACTTTCCGTTATAAAAGATAAACACGATGTACGCGTCAATCATCTTTTATAAGTTGTTAGAGTCAACTTTGCACTAAGATTTTGATCTGAAGCGCTTTCATGTTATAATAGTTGTAGGTGTACACATTGTCTAGTAGTGGCAATGCACTTAATTGGGTACCCTTTAAAGCTTTATGTCGAAGTATGTTTACGGCGAACGAGCTAAAGGTATTAAAATGCCTTCAAACTTTAGCATTAAACGAAAACTAGCTCATGTTATATTTCTCTCTGTATTCAAAATAAATACGGAGACTAAGATTAACAACATTCGGTGCTTATCGAAGTGTAGTAGACGTCGGAAAACAAAAACAGAAACAAGCCATCTGACGTTTTCTCCGATTGTAGTTGGAAAAAGAGACGCGGGCACGTCTGGCTCCCGAATATGTTTGGAGAATAAAATAAACAGGGAACGTACTAATATGCATTTGGGTAGTGTGCACCTCCGCGCCGGGAACCACTGACAAGTTTTTGAACGTTTATGAATAAATAAGTATCCCCCGTCTGCCGCATCAATACCGCCGGTGGCTGAATGCCAAATGCTATTCGTGACACTTTCCACTTTCGCTGTTTTTTCCATCCGCACACTGTGAATATTTCGTGCGGCTAATTTCCGTACGAGTTGGGTAATTTTTTAGCAAAAACATTTTTAGAACTGTCGCCACTTTAGCTTGTTAAAGCGATGTTGTTTGATGGTTGTAACTTTTAATGCGAACACAAACTAATAATGTTTACAAATTCGTTTTAGATTCACTTTTAGCTTTCATTTTCGAGGCTGCAATCATATTTTAAGTCAAAAATCATGTAATTATTTTGCAATGAGAAATTCATGCAAAACGTTTAGTTAAAAGGTAAACAGATTTTCAGCTTTCTTTTTAATGGAATGTTTGAAAAAGAGATTAATCAACAGTACGTCTCGAAAAAATGTTGATGTTATTTCCTAGATCTCTTATTGAACTTAAGTTCACTCTAGCGTAAGTTGTTAATTTGAATGCTTTTTTACTGTAGTCCGCATAATACACATCACAGTTTATTTAATGTGCACACATGGGGCTTCACAACTAAAATCCATTTCCCTTTATACTGAAAACGAAAACTATCCAAAACAAGACAAGCTAACTGAATGCCAAAATGTGAGTGCACGTCAGAACTTTTTGTAGTGAACATTAAGTCAGACAGCCGTGTATCTGAACATTTAACGGGGCCCAATGTAACGTGTTTGGGGCAAAGGTGTCGGGGCCATTACCCGGGACCTAGCGGGCCAAAGTGGCTGACTTAGTGTCGCAAACTCGCAACCCCACTCCCAGTCGTCTGCAGGTCGAACGCCATTATACCGATCTAAATACACTCGAATGTTGAATATGGAGGCGAATTCTTAGGAAAACAGCTTTCAAAGATGTTTTCGTACCGTTTGAAATATACGAAGTCTTAGAACCGCGATGTAAATAGCTCGGTCTTTTTACATAGTAACTTATGTATGTTTGATGTAACAACGTTTTTGTTAATGGATATTTAGAGGGGCGATAAAATATTGAAGTAGTGGAATTTTCTTAGTGAACACTTTTTAGTTTCGTTTGAACATTTTCTTAACATTTAAATTGTTTTCGTCAATATTGGCGTTTTAGTGAATGTTATCAAAAGGTTGTTTTTGCTTTGTATAATAAAGACTAGTAAAAAGAAGTTAGAAGTATTTTGTGTGAATATCTACACATTGATTTTATTAACTCCTATAATATTATGCACTTGCCTAAATAATAACAGCAAGCAAGCTAACTAATTAATGATTATCATTAAACAGAACTGGAAAGACTTGAAGAAGAACATTTAGTAATTCATTATGTAGATTTTATAATGATCATCGGATTCACGTAAAACGGCAGATAAATAAGCTTTTCAATAGCTATAATTGAAAGAGAATCCGCCAAATTAGCTTCATTTAAATTCCAATCAGAGGTCATAGAAACTGTGAAAGGTCAATAATTCTGCTCTCGAGAGAATGACAGTGTGCCTATACTTATGTCGCCGTAATTTCAATTTCGCAAACCCAATTATAAAGGGATTGAATTCTAATAGAATTCGATTTCAATTTTGAGGCTTAAAAACTAATAGTAATGGAGACGAGGGGCAGGATTAAATATCACACTAAATTTTATGTACGTATTTGTTTAGAAAATTAGAAATGTGAACAGAATTCATTATTTCTTTGAGAAAAGTTTTTTGTTTTGGAGTCTTCGACAGATTCCATCTAAGACGTTTGTTTGTAGTTGGACGTTTTGCTATTACTCAAAGTGACACTCAGTAAATTAGGCAATCAATTTATTTATAAAATTCAATTATTGTTCATATTCTCTAATACCTTATATTAAACAGTGGATAAATATAATATTTTGTGTTTATTCTTTGAACTATGAACTTCTGATTTTAAACCTAATTTTCATATTAAACCTAATAAGGCGGGTTTCAGTTTTCCCACTGCTGAGAAGCCTCCTGTAATATTTTTGTCTTCTGATCAACCCGCCAAAACTCCTACGATTTTTTCATCGCAATCCAACAAAAGTCTTTTAACACAACAATTCATCCATTCGACAAAAAGTACCAGGCGAGCATGAACTTCAAAGAGATCACTACTTACAGTCTCGTACAGTGCTGGTCAAGATTAAGTAACAACAAAGTGTATTGCAACGACAAGCTTTACCAAAGGGTAGTTGTACAATGTCGGCGACAGGTAGCCGTACTTACTTTGTTGTATCGACTACCGCCTCTTGTTCGATGACAGGCTATTTTACTTGTACAACTTTATATCGGGCCTTTTGCCTCGCTTGTAAAATTTATGTTTGTATGGTTTATGGTTTGTATTTGATGGATGCCTGAATTGGTTCACTTTTAAATTGGTTCTAGATCTACAATTTACTGAAGGCTGCAAAAGTTTGGTTTATTGTTTAAATTTTGTAGGTAGAGCCGTTTTTAAGTTAGAATTTTTTTTTAGATTTTTCGCAGTAGAAATGACACATTTTTAAATGTTTATGGAAATGGAGTGCAACGCGCGATATAATACGGCAATCGTTTTTTTCTTTCTTTTTATTGAAGCTAACGATTTTTTCTACGAAATCTTAAAAAAAACAACAGACACAAATTAAGAGAACTGGCGCTTGTTCCATGTGTGAATCGAATCCAAGACACATCGCGGTAGTAGTCGCCAAGCTATCACTTTTGAAAATAAAACATCTACAAAATAATCTGCGGTATCCCGTCTGCCATACAATCTTTGGAAGTTTATTGTCGAAGTAAAGGTTATTTTCATGTAGAGCTTAACGTTTATCGATCGTTTGCGCCAGACTGAGCACTTCTTATTTATTCATAAACTTTGAAAAACTACACTTCCCACGCGAATCATTCGTTACTGTTCCACTACTTTTATTGCTTTAAGTGACATGTGACACTCATACTATATTAGACCGTTTTGTTTTAAAAACTGAGGTACAAACTGAGACATTAGCGCGATTATTTTTAGTCGGTACTATCGAGTACTGATTGATACTCTGACATCTAAAATGTGCTGCGTAAATAATTCCAACGGCACCCGCTAGAGACGCTGATTATATTAGATTCTTACAAAAAGTCTCGATAACTAGCCGGTTGTCAATATTTGATAGAAGTAGGGAACCACGCAACTGTGGCGCGATTTTATATGTACTTTCGGTACAAATTTTGTATAAAAATCTGATTAACGCCTCTAGCGGGTGCCGTTAGTACTATTTTTGCAGTATATTTGCAATTTTCGTACAAAATTTCGATTATAGTAGGAAATAGTCAATCTGAAAAGACTCTAGTGTAAGTTGTCAACTTTTTTTCGTATCCTATGCTTTTTTTACTCTGAAAATGTGTTACATGAAAAAAGTAAATACTTTGTTAAATGAGAACAGAGTAAGACAATGACGAAGCAAATTATCTCTTAATACATTTTATGTTTCTTCATTTCTTTTCTGTTAGTCCTTGTTTCTTTTAGTTCTCAAGAGAAAAGATAGAGCGAATTTTCTATTTATTTACAAGAAATGCATCTAAAACACAACCCAAACAGTTTGTTAAGCACTAAAAGGAATATAAAACTTGTATTCCTTTGACTGTATCCGTAACTTCTTATTCCCTTTTAAGGTTTTAAACGAATTGTGAATCAGACAGCTCACGAGTAAAGTCTGGCTGCAATATTTTAAAGAGAAAGAAAATTAATTAACATTTTAGTTTTAATTTCTCAGTTCCTTTCATATTTCGTACTAATTTCTTTAGCTTATCAAAGGTTCGTGACGGGAATGAGTAAAAGCTATCAAATTACAAAAAGTACTGCAAATAATTTAAGCTTTTTTTAGTGCAACCCGTGTTCGCTAGACTTTCGTGGAATCATATTACCTACACGTTTACTTAATTTTTAAAACATTACTGAAAGTATTGCATGCTTTTATAAATTTAGTATGTTAAAAAATTAGGATCGCATTAAAGTTATTACTGGCGTTTGTTTTTATAACGGCAACACGAAGCCGCTGTGGAACGAAAAATAAAAAATATGAACGATATAAAAAAAAATATTTATCAAAATAACTACTTAAGCACTTATTTGCAAGGTTGAGACGAGCTTTTAATGGCATTCGTTTTTTATGATTACATATTTTGTATAATCCATTTATGTAATTCGATGACGCATAATGATGACGAATAGTCAAAACAATAATATTCATGTATATACATATTTATAGCATTTTGCTCTTTGTTTAATCGTTTTTGTATGCAGGCTCTATATAAGGTAATATTGTAGGCGACAGAACTAGTCATGCATTAGTGCCGATGTTTAGAATATGGAGAAAAACAGTATAAATCTGTTTTAGGACAAGTGAGGAACATTGTCGTTGGGTAGGTTTGTGATGTCCAATGGATTTATATATAAGCTATCTTAATGTTTATTCGTGTATATCTACATAAGGATATTGTTCCTTTATTTCCTCACTTGCTTAGAAAGCTATAAATTATTATTTTTGCTATCACGCGTTTATACCCAAAGGTGTAGGCAGAGGTGCATGAAATACATCCATGTGCCGTCGTTTCCAATGAAGTCAGATATAGCCATGGGTTAGCCTATTGACAATTACATATATTGTTATTATTATTGATTTCGCAGCCTGATAATCCACCAAAATGCAGCACACTAAAGTACTTAAACAGATCTATATACGTATCTATATATACATATGGAATAAAAAAAACTATTATTAGCAAAGTTATTTTGTGGTAAAATATGATTATTTTACAACTTAACACAGAAAAATAATGTTTTTTTCACGGTTATGCTTTACTTTGCTTGTAAAAGAATAATTCTCAATACACAGTATAAACTGTTTCCGATTAAAAGTCTTAAAGAAAAGAAAGAAAAGCAGCTAAAAACTCTGAAAAGATCTTAATAACTTAACATCTGCAAACAAACGGAGTGCATTTATCACTCAAGAGCATCTTGGAAACTTTTAAATACCTTTTTAGATTTTAATATTATTCTGACTGCTTACGTCATACGCGGTAGTGTGATTGTCGGTTTCGGGTTCGATTCCTAGATCATGAAAAAATAAGGGGTATTCTCGGTAGATAATATTCTTGACAACCCTACTTCCTTATGAATATTACACCTAAATATGCAAGAGTGATAGGTATGCTTCTTTGTACCCCTATTTCGTATTTTATCCAAACATTATGATAAACTTTGTCTCGGCACCTACAGGACAATGATTGCAAACACACAGGCATATTCTACTAATATATCCAAATCAAAATCAAATCATTTATTCATTTAGGTCAAATATTGACACTTATGATAGTCGTTACAATTATTGAATCTACCAGTAGCCCGGAAAGGGGGTAGAGCCTTATGAGAAGAGCTAGCAAGAAACTGCTATATGAAAGAAACATACAAAAATATTCATTCAACCTTGTTAAAGAGTACGTAAAAGTCGTTGGTCGTTTGCAACACGAAATTATGCACTCGTCAGGGCCCAGATGGAGTGCCTTTCGTGTTTCACTAGTCCGTTTTACGAGAATTGGCATCGTTATACTGAATTGCACGTTAAGATTTTAAGCCACTGCGACTAATTTGTCTACACCGCTCTACATTGAAACGGTAAAGAGATTTTGTGGTATAATGTAGTTAAGGAATTGATGAGTACAATAGGGTTGAATTTGAGTAACACGTTTAGGGTTGTTTTTAATAAGCTTTCTTTTGTTTTATTAAGTTAGGTTATTAAGTGTTACTTTTAAAAATTTCTTTAGAAGAATAGCATAAGCTTTTTAATATATTAAAGTGTGCTTATCTAGGTGCTAATCTAAAAAAACTGAAAAAAATCGCGTGATCGACCGGAAACTGTCAAGTTTTCTGTTTAAAACAGAGAAACGCATTAACATTTACAGAGCAGCAAGGTATCCGACCAAACATTTAATCATCAGTTTTCAAAACCTTTTCATTTTTCCACTCAAAAATATAAGCGGCAAAATTATATACTTGTAACAACACAAACAATTATGTCAGACAAGTCGACATATCTGCCTTCACCCTTACTCCAGCGTTAATGGAGTGCGATTTTTAAGAGCATTCCTCTTTGATGTGCCGCGATGATTTTCACGTGACAAGACCACTAATATGCAAGGAGTTTGTAAAGACTACTGAAGGGAAATTACTTGTAGGGCTTCCTTGAAAATGTTTTTAATCCTTGAAGTAGGTTGAATGGAAGGGAGTTGAATGAGCGAGCTTAAAGGCTTATGACGTAATTTTGTTGAAGGCAGTGGGCGGTGACGTAATAACAACCATTTGGTGTCTCTTCATGGTTCATTTTAAATGATGAGTTTTTGAAAACTGTAAATTGTAATGTTCTTACTTTATCAAGTGAGCATCAAGATTTCTAGAAGCCGAGACAAGTTTAAATAAGATAACAGTGACAAATAATAAACAGCTATTAGCTTTAAGATATCATATAAAAAACCTGGGTTGCAGTGGAGGCGTGTTTTTCTTTATGTTTATTAATTTGCAAGTTATATTCAAGCGTTTCTTAGATTAGACGTAGAGCTATGGTAAATTTGTCCTCAACTAAATGATTCTATTCATACAGGATATAGGTAATATCAGCAACTATAACTTAAACATAATGTTCGACGTTTTTTATAAAATCTAAACATTATAACACAATATTGAGCTTCACAAAATGTAACAACAAAGTAAGCACAAACAGTAAAAAACCAACAAAACTACAAGACAGAATCACATCACACTAGCAAATACAAACCTGCACTATAAATATGACATCAGACTACACTTAAGATAAGATGCAGACGTTGGCAACTAATGGACAACATACGAAGCATATTTAAACATAGGAGAATGATAAAACTAGTGCATGCGAGCACATTATATTGTACGTCGACCATTTTTCTCTCAGAAATATTGTTAAAAACATGTTGGTAGGACTTAAATGTTCGCACAAAGACTGTCTGTTTTGAAGGAAATATTTCTGTGTATTTTTCTCTTTTCATTTGAGGAATGGTTACGTCTGTAATGTGTTGTATGAAGTATGTGTTGTGTTGTTTTCTGGTTGCTTTATGTATGTTTGTCTTATTTACTTTGAAGGTGAGTGATCATATTTTAATATTATTTAGTTTCTGCTTAAGTGTTATTAGAAAGGGGAGTGAAGTAAGTTAAAATTTTCAATGATTTTATCTTTACCGGAACTTTTACGTCCACAGCGAAGTGGCAAAGTAGTCTAAAGCAACTATAACTGCACCGGGTCATGGGCTAGATTCCCTTACAGAACAAATGTTTGACTGATCTACGCGTACATGAATTTCGTTAAACATCGCGCTTGTACTCTATAACAAACATTTTTATGATCATTGATTTCAATCATGAAAAAAGCATACCTGCGTCAAATATTTGCTTACATCGCATACACATAATAAGTCACTGCATATGTATAGTTTCATATAATTACATTCAGTAATATGTATACTCAGTGGTATTTGTATGTAAGCTTGGAAGACGTGAGCTCGGAAGGTAGATAGTCGTCGCCCGCAGACGTCCGCAATTGAACATTCGGTATGTCAAGCAGTTAGACAAGATTTCAGACGCATTGTTTAAGTTATTCTGAGCATCCGACCGTTCGTGAAACCTGAAAACTACTGGCAGGGCTGTCTGCAATTGTATTATTGAAAACTTTTACATTTGAAAATGTGTGATACAATTTTATTTTAAGTAATAATAAGGTTATGCATGTATGATTAGTCGTCGGCTTGTTTGCATACATTTTGCGTTACATAATAACGTAAGTCATAGTGACATGTAAGTATTGAAAACTTATTCGAGTTTTACAATTAAGGTATTCATAGCGCTCAATGATCAATATAGCGTGTAAAGATAAAAAAATAGTGAAACATTAAATACGATTTCCAATATTATATTCTCAAACGTATACATACGCATACTTTACTTCATGAATACAAAATATTAGCAAAAAATATTAAATTTTTAATACGAAAACAAACACAACCTTAAAGAATCAAGTGCAAACAAACAGTGTGGCCATCAATCATATTTAAAAACAATAAATAACCCCGACGCTTACAAATTGCACTGAACAAAAAAACCTCAATTGTTTCAACAGTGAGTATGAAAGTGTGTTTATTTTTGCAGTACATTGGTGACTCAAGACGCGGCATAACAGTTGACCTCGCTGGTTTACGATCAATGACTCATCACTGAATCATACTACACAAAATATACCGTGCTGAATTTTACGCTGGATGATTTTGATACTAAGGAGAGATGTATGTATGTGAAAGAAAGAGCAAGAACACTATTATTCGAATTAACATAACATTAGTTGAGTAATAGAGAATTTCTTTGTTCGAGGTAAAGTTGTACATCTGAGAGATTCTAATTTCTTAACAAAATTCGATTTTGGAGTTAAAAATGCCAAATGGCTTTAAATAAATAAAATTATTCAGAAACTGTTTACCTGCGTCAATCTGCATTTGGATAGTATGGCAATATCTTTGCCCCCACTAACTGTTTCTCAGCAATAAGACCTCGCGTTTACAAAAAGTAATCGCAGATCACTTGACTAATTGTACTACACCTAGACGTAGTTATTATTCATTAAACGCAACAATTGTAAACAATCATAGCTGCGGTCATTAGATCACCTGGCTATTGGTATTTGAGCTGAAACTCTACCTACACACGGCCACAACAATCAAATTAGATCAAGGAGGTATGAATCACCTATCAGAGCGGTGAACAATTTAAATCAGTTGGCACTTGAAGGTCAGAACATCAATTTTGATTGACATAAAATTTTGGTATAACGTAGAAATAAAATTAAGGTTGCTATCTTTTTACTAACTTCAAATAAATCCGCATTGACGTGCGCTTTTAAATGTACATATTTGTCTTGATTTGGTTTTGTATCAATAATTCATAAATCAATTAAATTAACCACATACCCAAAAGGCAATGAAACATATCTTTTCCAGAAATGTGCATAAAATCTTAACATTCATTTTTTGGCATGGTATATCTTCTCAAGCTAGAAACCAAATTGATTTACTTGCACAAGACAAGGTGATTTATCAGTGTTGCCAGCCCTACCGCAGTATGAATCGTTATGCGGACGGTGTAGTGGCCAGGTTCGTTACTCGGTGTTGCAAACTATCGGCGTGTAGTGTTGTACCGATTGCGGTTCCCCCGCGACTCTTAATTGCAACAAATTTCGATCCACACCTAAGTATTGCAACTCTTTCAGTTTTTACACTGATTTGTGTCTTGAGATGCAGATATTCCCGCAGGTATTGTCGACTTACTATTAATAAGCATAATTACAGCTTTGAAGGCAAATTAAAGACAGTATATGAAATAGCTAGTGTAATTACTGTTGCAAATATAGGTAGTGGAGACAGCTTGAAGGGACTGAACATTTTTGCGAATACGTAGTTTAAACTTGTGATACAATACGATAAACTCATTCCTTAATACATGTAAGAAAATATCATTTATAAAAACATACATTTGCAGCTCATAAAAAATGCACTCAGAAAAAATTAGCATCGTATAAAATGGAAACATATTTTCTTTTTAATAGATACTTCTCGAAAACATGCAAGCCAACTACACCATCCTCCACTTCGTATCTATTTCTAAAACTAAATAATATTTTCTATTAAGGTATGTTTCTGAAAACCGTGTATATCTGTTATTCTCTATAAAGTTTCCTTTCTCAACTAGTGTTTGCAAAAACAAGGTCTTTGAAGACAGAAAAAGATTGTCTGTGTTTTGTTCAAAGGAATAAATACGAGTCTTGGAGGAAAATACATATAAAGGATATAATTGTACTCCATTGTGGGATACACAAAGAACACTTCTATTAAAAATGTTTGTGTGTGTTTGGTTGAGTGGCCTGTAAGCCGAGGAAGGTGAACTACCTACTTACCTTTTTTATGTATAAGTGCGAAATATAAGATTGTTTAACAATATATTGGTAAGTTAGCGGCAAACTAATTTTGTACAGTACCATAATTACATATAATAGGTTGTTTGTTAGAGACGGTAAAATTAACTGTCGGCCATATTATTAAGACTCAATCAAATACTTTTGTTTATAAGGGCTATGGACTAATTACCAACTATATGAAGCTTATAATTCGTTGTTTAATTTTTCCTACCGGGGTTATCAAAGTATTGTCCAACAGTATTCACTGATTGATGATTAGCATGTTCAAATAACTAACATCATTTCATCAAACTTGGAAAGTATAAAGCTCGTTTCTATCAACATCACAAAACCATATTTCACAAACATAGAGTCAAATAACAACGAAATTACTGCCACACGAAACAACATTTTGAATTATTCACGTCCAAAATAATTTTCGCGGAAACAGTCCAATATTCTGGTACAAGCAGACGAATGGCATACGAGATGTCGCCACTGTCGCAGCAATCATGGCCAGTGTTGCCATTATGAACGTTATAAATTAGGACGTTATACGCCCACTCAAATAACCGTAAACAGTGACACTGGCCGTTTTCAACACTTGTGACCAACACTTATGTTCGTATTCGTATTTTCTTTATCTGCTTGGTGAAAGTGCACACTCTGCGATTATTGTGTTTCTTCTTGAGTTAGTTTGGTTGGAGTCATTTTTTTTATTATTTGTAAAAGTAAAGATATTTTTTTGTTTTAATTTATGAATTTGAATGGTAATTATATAAAATCGTATTGGTGATACATTTCAAAGTCTTTGTGATTGTTTGATTATACAGAGAAATTTTAGTTTAATGACTGTAATTATTGTCTTGCCATTCCGGCAAGACAATTACATACCTTTGATGTATTTCAATCACTAATATTCATTAATGAGTATCAAGCACTTACATTATAAAATCATCGTTTGTTTTTTAAAAAATACTTTCATTGTGTTTCGTAATTCTTGGTAAAGTTTGACTCCCAAGCTCACATATCGCGAAAGTTCAAAACAGTTCTTATCTCGAACCTTCCAACTGCAAATGCAACCAACTCAATTTACAACACGTATCAAAGGGAACATTGTAGAAAACAATCTACAATCCGCACATCGCATTCAATATCTATTTACTTATATTGCTATGACCGAACGTGTAGGTTGCTGAAAACTGTTCGTATTAAGGCGAATAAGCGTAGTCTCGTAGTACTAATGGTATTGAGTCTACGGGCTACGAGCTACATGCTACGGGCTACAGGCTACGGGCTACGGCTAGACATCTCTGAAAGCATCAGCCACAGCCACCGACGTTGTGATGCATACTTATTGCTCGATTTTCCGCAGAGCAGTTTCAATTGTACCATCCCATTAGCGGTATTCGATTGCCTTTGCTTTCGATAAGGCAAATAGACTTTTTTCTTGTACGAATAAAAGCTTTCGAATCTGATTCTGTTTGCTTACCTGACTACGTTTCTAAGAATAATATAATTTTATAAGTTAAATATAAATATCAATGAAAAATACGCCAATTAAAATTGAAAAGCGAAGGAAATTGCACCAAAACATGGCTGTCGCAAAAAGCTAAAAACGCCTAATCATTATAACACAAACACAATCAGATAAATACATAAAAGTAAAAGATTTCAGTTAATTGCGAGACGAAAAGGATTCTACCGAAAGAAAATTCTATAAACAAATATTTACTTCAATTAACGATCCCCTACAGGGGGTGTGCAATTGACACGATGAAAAGCCGATGACATCTCCGAGAAAAAGGGTTGTTTCTTAAAGGAAACGGAAATTTTATTGAGTGGTACTTAAAACCGTACTTAGCCCTTTAAAGGCGCTTCTAATTAACACCGGAGCGACTGACTAATTGAGTGTTTGCTCAAGATTATAATATAACGAACTCGTATTCAAATTGTTTGCAATCTGCTCGAGTGCTTAGTGAAAGTGAAAACAAAGATGTACTTTGTTTTATTTTGAAGGGTTTAAAATATCAAACGTCTATATCAGTTACCTTGTAAATAAATACAGGTATTAAGTTCTACTCTTAAGAATCTTGCGTGTTTTGTTTCCCCGCTTTATCACTTGCTAAGAGATTCTTTATCGAAGCGCATGTTTGAACAAATAATCACAATGCTATTAGCATAAGTTGCCATACGTGATCTAGTCAGGTTGCCAATGGATATGGAAGACACCTTTCAAGAACTTTAGTTAGTTTTGCCTTTTATATCCACATCCAATAAGTGTGGTAACAACATCTTGGCACGTCGGATATAAAGCAATTTTACCAAACATCAATACCGAAAAAATACATATTTTTACATTTACGACACGCGGCAAAGCTCTTTATTGATAAAAGTATCATAAAATTGTGTTACCCGAAGCCAGTGGTCGTTGTAAAAGAGGGAGAATCGCAATAAGGGATGTGTAATACATTTTCTTTGTGGATTTCTCTCTTGACCGCACATGGAATATTTAAAAGTGGCTCGCTCCTTTCTGATGGAATTGAACAACCGTCCGTGTGAATACACTTTGGGTCCGTTTGCATATATTTATAAATAATATATAGTTACATATTGTGGACGGTTCTTTATGTGCCTGTTATAGGTGTAGGTGGTCGAACATTGTTCACGATTCAATTGACTTGACCTGGCTTCTCCTGTACTATTATATTGAAATGAAAAGCGAGTATTCTGGTTTCGAGTGGATGGGAAATACGAAAAGGTAACTGTAACTATCGCACAAGTTTAGCTTCATTTTAAAGAGTGGCTAATTGATTTCTAATATAAAAAGATTTTCAAAAGCAAAACGCTTTAATAACAGAACGTGTTTTATTTCTACTACATATACAATATTACTAAAAACAAAGTTGATCAAACAATTTACATGAAAGTATGATTACCCCACGAAAAACCGCAGTTTTAATTACCTAAAACCTTCCTACACACTTGAATCTTCTACAGCTTTTAATCCACCAAATGATATAAAAGGAAGCCCTTGATCCTCAATAGTCAAAGCAAAGGTGAAGACTTTTGACGTAATTCCGTCTTAAGGACGGCCGGAACGAATGCGAGGTAATTATAGAGGTACAGGCAGACTCTTGAATCGTTAATCGGTGCAACCCTTCCGAGATGTCGTTTTTTGTGAAACGGTGAGTGTAAACTCTTCCTAATTAGCAGCTAACGTTCTTGCTTCTTTGCATTCTAATTTATTCAATTCGCGAATGAATGTGTTTGAAGGTGTGAGATTGTTTGTTTTGGTTTTTGTTTGCTTTTGTTAGAATGTTTTGATGTAACTGTTAATTTCTTGTTTATTCTTCGAATATTTAAGAATGCTTAGATATGTTGCTTTTGTTAATACGAAAACTGTTTTCTTAAGGATGAGGAAGTAGTATAGGATTTCTTTTTACGTATTTGTAACAGAAGCAAATGATATTTTGGATGATTTAGTAATCATCTAAAAAATATTAATTCAATCCCATTACTGTCCCACTACTCTCTGCACTGCAAGGGTCTCTCTCTTCCCGTCATGAGGAAGGGGTAAAGAATTGAGTCCGCTACGCTGAACAATTGTGAGTTGGGGAACCTACCATTCGTCAATTAAATTGAATATGCAAGTCTTTAACATTGCCCAAAATTACACTAACCGTACTATATGTCATTTTACAAACATTTTAGTCACCTAAATTCAAAATAAAACCTCTCCTAGACAAAAAGCCTATCATATTAAAACAAGCAGTCACAAGTGGAATCAAGGATTACAGAGTAAACGGCTGGCGTGTTGCCACATCACCCGGCTTATTTTAGTGGAATTGGCACCCATCCGTATGTCCCGCGCGGGCACACACGCCGGGACATTTGGAACACGTGCCCGGAGTAATACACGTTGATAGACTTAACCGTATCCTGGTAATGTTGTGTTTGCACCTTATGCAAAGTTAGATTGCGTTTCAAGCGTATTCATAACTATGAGTATATTTTTTATATGAACTTTTATTCCTGAAGGATTTCTTTTGGTTTAAGATCATTTTTTAAACGAACAAGTTTTGTAAAGAAGTAAAGATAATTCTATAGGTAGGCCCTAATTCTCCTGTCTCCCAGCACTTTTCTCCTCAATAATGATAAAAAATTATGAAAGTCAATACAGTGCTTAACGGGAGAACGGCAGTAATGTAGAATTTAAATAAATGAAAACAAGTGTTAAATACATTTATTGTAATGCTCTCCATCACGAGTACCTACATATACAGTAAGTCATTATTTTAAGTTTAACACTATATTTAGTAGCACTATAAAGATTGTTCAAGCAAGAACACACGTACCTTTAGTATCTATCAAAACATACAAAGTTCGCTAATTAATATCAGTTGGTCGCGCAGACCGCAGACGTCGGTTCAAGGGTTGCAATTATTCTTGAGGGCAGCCGCGGACCTCAGAGACTCGGACGTAAGATGTAGGGCCCTATCGCTGACCGCTGCCCAGTAGCAAGGGCTCCTAACTAATTAGGTTCTTGAATTTTCATTGCGTCTGATATTCCTTGATTTGTATCATTGCGAAGAATTGCCTCTAGATTTCTGTCATAGCTTTTTTTAATGATACTTATTGTCATATTGTTGCGGTTTTCTTTATGATCTTATGAGGTCTTTGCATTTGTAAGATCATGTGTAAAAAGAGAGGAGAAATAAAATCACTTGAGAATCCGTTATTGGTGGGAAAGATAGAAGCCAGATAGATAGAAATTTTTTAATCCTCCGCTGTTGTCAATATAATTATTTCGTATTGTATGTAAATTTACCTATCGTTGCCATGTAATCTGTAATATTTTCCTTATGTAAACCTTTAAACATAGATAAGCATCACTAATTAGTAAAAGCGAACGGTTGTTTACGCAATAAATAAGCAGTTTTGCAGGTGGCAGTAGTCGCTAAGTCTAATTTGAATGAGGGTGAATCCGTTCATTTACGACACATTTACATAATCGCCGGGAGCTGATTAAATTTGTACGAACTGACGGAATCACCCGCCTGTCTCTTGTTAACGGTTTTAGAGAACATTTAGCAGATTTAAAAGTAAATAAATAACGTTGTTGTTCAAATAATTATGTTGAATATTAACTGTGTCAAGCTTGGAAAATATATAGGAAAGGAGCGTTTTAAGATGATGCGTTTAAATCTTATACATTGTATAACTAAATACCGAATACCTTTGAAGTACCTAGGTAAGAATGGTCATCAAGTTTGCTAACCTACTTATTGACCTATAACGCTATAGGAAATTAAAAAAAACAAAGGTGCTTTATTTTGACTTTAGGTTTTGAATTGCCTTTATGATACACTTCATCGAAATCGGTAATACAGATAAGTCGTCAAATGGTAACAGACAGAAAGATAGACTTTCTCATTATGTATATAAACAAAATCATTTTAATTTAATTATACACTAAATTGGTACTAATGCGAATTTCGCATATCTATACAAATAATATAAGGCGACTATTACAAACTTATCCCGTAGACGCGTAACTTATAGTTAGTTCTGTGAAAGTTTTCCGCCATAATAACTGCTAGAAAGTGCGAGCTCTGTATTATAAATTGTACTTAGCGTTTATCGCCACTTCCTCCGCGATTCAGTCGCAAAATAAATTTAGTTAATATTCTAACTGTATCGTGAGAAAACATTATTAATGCAACTATGTTCCTTAACGAGTTGAATAAAACTTACAATATGAATGAAATTTTCTTTTCGATGGTGTTATTTTGATCTATTTTCGGCTGTTTGTGGTTGTTATAACTGTTATAGCACTCACTGGAGAGTTGTCAGACTGATCACCCTACTAAGAGAGGTAAGATAAAAATAGTTGAAAAAAGAAAAAGCAAAAAATAAGTTACCTTACCTTAATTAGCTTGGCAGTTATATTTAGATTGTGGATATCAATATATATGGAGGCAACTAAGTCGACAGTGGTCACACACTCAATCACTTAAGTTAATCAAACCCGAGATGCAACGATGGGCAGTAAGATTAGTAGTAAGATTCTTCTATACAAGGAAGGAAAATTTAATTATTTATTTAGAATTTTTTGTCTATAAATATCATGCATTTAGGTTTTTCACAGCCGATTTAGGAGAGCTGCAGACTTTACAAATTTTAATTGTACCCCGTAGATATGAAGGTATTAAGGCAAACTTAATTAATTATCGAACAAGTATTATTACCAACGAGGGTCACTTCAGCTCCCCGGGGCGTGATTCTACAAGAATTCTAAAGGGCTTGACCAGTTGCAATGAAAGTGTGGGACAAGTTATAAGATAAACCGATTATACTTTAAATCGCTTGCTATTCAAGTTCGTCATAGGATGTAGCGTACTGATACAATTCATGAATATAGAATATGAATATAGCTTAACGTTAATAGAATAAGGGAATGCCGAAATAAACAGTTTTGTATTCTGCAGTCAAGAATTTTAAAATGAATAAACTACTTACGGATTACATAGAAAAAAGAAGAAGAAGAAGAAGTTTGATTATTTACGACAAAAAAGAAAAAAAATGTTTTCTATACTGACTATGAATACCTAAAACACGTTTTCTATACATCTTACGATGTTTTTAGAATATAGTATTGCACATTATATTCTGTATCTCAAAGAAATAAAGTGAGTATTAATTGTTGCGTTCCTTCTATCAGTCAAAAGTTTCTAACTTGTACCACATTCGCAGGTGTCAGTACCAACACTTCCTTGGACATTGAAGAGGTCGGGTTTAACCGAAGGGTTGCGGACTTGCGGTCAACCCTCTGAATCGACTGCCGTGAAGATGCATTCTATAAGGCACTAATCTTGAGAGAGCTATTACTTTACATGATTTATACAAGCACTTGTTTAAAGTGATTAAAGTGCCTTGGGAAATTGATTGTTTGGCTAACGTTTGTTATCGTCTGGTTAGTATATGTATATACTTTAAGAATGAAATACTTTATAGCTGTGTGTGTGTGTGTGTGTCTGGGTTTCAGTCAGTCAGTTTCCATTTAAAGACAACTCCTGCACTAAGAACTGTTCACGATTCGGAATACATCTTTAAAGTTTTTAGGACTCTCTTTTTCGTTAATATGCAATTACGATAATAGTCATATACTGCCTCCTTTTAAGGACATTTGAACCTTTTTAATAAGAAAGTGACAAATCTTCTTGTTAAAAGTCATTTTGAATTTCAAGAAGAAAAGTCAAAAAAGAAGAGAAGTCTCGATTAATATTTATGTTATTTTTAAATAAATAATAAGTAGAGATTATACTAAGATAAAATGAGCAAGTAAGTAAATATTTAAAAATCATATTTATATTTAATCGGTCACACTGGAAATTTAGGGGGGAGGCCTATGTTCAGCTGTGGGCGTCCCATGGCTGAGATGATGATGAAGTAAATATTAGCTTTCAGTCTTGTTTCTTGTGTAACTGAACCTGATTTTCTTCCACGGTTGTAGGCAAGAGTCTCTGAATTTGAGATATAGTTATTGTAGATGAAAAAGGAATTCAATTTATGCCAATATAATGTTTGACTAACATTAAAAAAGATTTGGAGGCGATCAAGAATATTCAGTTTCTGCTCTCATATGATTTATTAAATTTATGCCGTTGTTTCAGGTCTAGGCCGACACCAAAAGAGCTCTTGATAAGACGAATTAGAAACAACAAACTTTTGAGAGTAACACCATTAGAATGTGACCACAAAGTAAGGCAGCCATTAAAAACGTTTAAGAATAAAAAAATTGAACCTCCCTTGAGGGACATATCAAGCAAGAGCTTTCCTAATCCTTTTGCTATACCGATAATGACAAGACTTTTTAGTAAAATATCTGCACCGAGAAAAATCCATCCTGAACCTAGTACCACGGAAAATGTACACACTGTATGTGATATCCACAATGAATTTTATAGGGTAATTGAAGGTAGACCGCTCCGGCAAGCAGACGATATCAAAGTATACATGTCAAATATAAGAGATATATGCTTGTGTCGAACTGATATAGGTTATCGAAAAGAAGAAATCGTTCGAATAGATGCAGATTATAGAACTGAAGTAGCAGAATATGAAAAAGCTAGAGAACTCTATTTAAAATACAGTGCCAGTTTCGTATCGATGCTAAAATTTAGTTTCATACAAGCGAAAAAAGTTCAAGACGAGGCAGCGAAGATAGTTGTCCGGATAGAAAAGGTAAACGATGAACTAGAAGAATATAATTTTGAATATTCCAAGCTGAAGAATGAACTCGTCGTTCTAAGTGCCAAATATGAAATTTTGTTGACTTATAGCGATTTTCTCACGTCGATGACGCCAGACTGGTTACAACAACAGGGCATGAACATACATCGAGACACTCGAATTCATGCGAAGTTATCAAGTACCATTGAACTTGGACCAAAAGTAGTCATCAAAAGTGCTCTATCGTTACCTTGCGATGAACCAACACTTGTTTTTAAAAATCCCAAACAATTAATAACAATTTTTGATAATATATGTCGGCAAGGACATCTTTATATGGACGTTGGTAACTACACTAAACAGGTATTAAACAATGTTCTCAGAGAAAAAGATGAGTTCAAGAGCGCTCTTAAAGCTGCAGCTGGTGAAATGGAAACCGAAGTAAACATTTTTAGGAACCGAAACACATATCTAGAAGATAAAGCGAATAGTTACAAAAGTGCGTTTCATAAGTTACTGAACAATGATTTTCAACGATTATACGGTGACTTCGATAATATAAAATTACATACGTGTGTACAATATGTGCATACACGTGTTTTTGGTGGAATAGAGGATCCTAAAGATAACGTAACAACTATGATGGACAATATAGAGGGATTTTACATGAACCTCTCATTGGCTTTGGATGGCTTAGATGTAAAAGCTGTAAATACAGCAGCGAAAGAAATGTTCGCTAAAGACATTAAGATGATGTCTTTGGCTTACAAAGCGCAAAGAGAATTGTATGAATGTGATATATTGAGCAAGACCCTCTTTCACAGTTTTGAGCCACCGAGGTGGAATAAGAAAAAGAAATAGAAACGTGTATGTTGTGTGCATATTTACACGATGTATATTTTGAAGTCGGTAGACGTTCTTAATTTAATTATTCCATACGTGTATGCTTATATTTTATGAATAAGGTAAGTCTGCTTCCTGCATTCGTTGCTTTGGGCGGATTATTCCAAATATAATTATCATAAGTTAGAGCGCACACGAATGATTCCGCCAAGTGCTCTGTGTTACGTTGCTCGCCCCGGGACTAAACATTTGCTTTCATGAATACCTTACCATAACAGACGGTGCGGAGCCCGCGCCGCTAAAAGCAACAATGTAAATTTAATCTCAATTCTCATTGTAAGTAACACAAGCTTCATGTCTAAGAGCCACGACGCGGTTTTAAAATTTTAAAGCACTTTATTCAGGAAAGTAAAAGGGCGATACGTATTACGTTCCGTTTTATACATCTAAATTGTAAATAGAACGATGGCTCGTAATCAATTTGCAGTCTCACCGAACGTTCGTTACAAATTGAATAATCTTGTTTCTGATTACGCGCCGAGGCTGACACAAAAAGTTCATATTGTGTCAATTTAACTTCTAATCACTTTTTAAATACGTTAGTACAGAGACGTGCGCCCGATCAACGAATAAATTTGAATTTATTAACAAACTGATTCGTCCCCGCCCACCGATTACTGCTGAAGGGGAAACAAATTGATTTTTATAGAAATTTTATTCAACCATACTTCGAGTACCTAATAAATGCGCGGCACTTATTATAAATGAAATTATCTATGAAACTATAAATTCAGACAACAATAGGACGAGAAACTACAATAATAACGAAAGAATCCACTTGAGGCGCGTCTAAAAATATTTAATAATCGCAAGCGAAATTCTTTGAAGCTGCACCGTTTATAGAAATCCAATTTATTATTTAAACAAAAGTGCTGTGAGATGCCGGAGGTTTAATGCACGCATTCCTCTGTTATTAAACGATGGAGGCACGCCGGCCCAACAAAGGACTCATTCGAGCGTCGATTGATAATTAATATTGTTTTATTATAAGCTTCGTATCTCAACGAAGCAACGCCGTGCCTGAATTGTAACGCACCCGTGCATGCATAATATTGTAATGCTATTAAATGTTTAGATACTAATTATAAGGGCTTTTGTTAAGCATTCTTCTGCCTCCTGCTTTTGTATTTAATGCCAATATTATTAACGATTCCCTACTACGTTAATACGAAGCCTGTCTGGCATATTCTGAGCAAATTTGGAGCAAAGTAATAAACCGTATTGTAAATAATTAAAATACGTTCAACTAGATAGAATAGGCCAGCAGATTTAACCTAGGTATTTGTATTTTTTTTTTGTAGATAATACGGCTGCTATTTTGTCAAAGTTAGACTAATTAGCTTCATTAGTTTAGTGGTAGAAAGTCACCAGAGAGAAAAGCATTTCTTCATGCACGGATTAAACAGAATATCGCTATCACGAACAGTTTTCAAGCAATTACGTGTAAAGTTTATAGTGGTTGTGTGAATTTAATATGGTTGCGGTTGAGCATCGTGTGAGGAGTCGTGCATTATGAATAAACGTTGGGAAGTCTGAGCTTTGGGCTGCGGTCACTTGATTGATTGCGACGCGACCAGCGTTACTTACGCAGTTGGCGACTTTCAATTGCTGTTGAATCGTTGCTTTTAAGTTGCAAAAAATACGCGTTATTTTCGTTAAATTATTAATTATTGTGTAATGGACGTACGTATGATCCATCTTATTCGAATAAAAAAATCTCTTTAATATTTTTTTGCTTCCTGGTAATATAAATAGAGACGCTTTTGCCCAGTGATTGTTAAAAATATACTTAACTTAAAGATGCGCTCTTTATAATTTAGTGTGAAACATATTATTTATACGGCCGGCTTTATTAACTACATCTGAATAAATGTCACAAATTTTAACAGATGCATTTAAGTGGAATTCTGACAGTCAATTTCTTTGAAACAGGTCACTAGTGTAGTTTCGTAGTCTAGTTTTAACTTCTAGTCTTAAAACCAGCACTTTCTTTTGTTATTGGCAATGCAAATTTTAGTTATGAAACATACATCAATCAGTCAATCTTTTGTTCTAAATAAATATTAGCAACAACAGTGTCTGTGGACTAATTAGTATGTCAACAGTTGCGCAACTAGTCGCTGACCTCGCCTACAACTTAATACCACAAGACTAATTGTACTTTTAGTATTAATTGTAACCATTTTGTTAGCAGCAAGGATTTAAATTAATACGTCTATTGGTTTTCGTGGTTTATTTTCTATCTAAATATTGATATGGTTATTTATTGTTTCTTGCCTGTTCATGTGTGTTGTAAATAATTATGTGTTTTAGTTAGCTGTATAGTAGGTATGTATTTTAACCTATGCCGTTGTACAAAAAAAACATCTCTTAAGCTATTTGTTAAATAAACATGCGTTGAAGATATTTTTAATTAATATACTCTTTTTAATTCTTAAGCATACTTAAATTAATTTATCATACTTATTAACCTATCTATTGAATTACGTTGTCATTCATCCAATTTAATAAACGTAATGAACCTCAAACAGTTATTTAATTAAAGTCCTATAACTAAAGCTTATTGTACCTTTAATAATGATCCCAAACATTTAATATCGCACATCATTTGCATACATTCAAAAATACGGCATCAACGTTATCGATATCGCAGCGAGTTCGTAACAGCTCGATTCAAAATAGATTTAGTGTACGCATGACTGATGGTGTCGCAACACTAACGACTGATTCATGCGGCACAACCCTATGGTGACATTTTTTAAAGCAAGGGTGAAATGACGGTAGCCATTAATCTCGCGTAATGAAATTTTTGGTAGGTTAAGTGTTTGCACGCTGTCTTTGTTTTTTGTTAGCACAGAGAGATGTTTCCATGTACAAGTTAAAAGTTACTTGAATAAGGTATGAAATGAAATGTCTTCTGGGCATTGTGTTAAGAAAATTTTGAAAGCGGTTTATTAAATTTAACTTTTATAGTTCTGTAGGTTTTCCCTCATAATTCAGATATTACTATTAGAAAATATACTTTGGTTTTAATTAGTACCAGTAAAAGTAATGGAATGATATAGTGGTAAACAATTTGATTGCTTTTATTGTATCTTCTACATATTATCTTCTCTAGTTTTGGATTGGTATAGTCTTTATTTTTTGGCAAAGCTTTGCAGAGGTGTTCAGACAAAACAGACATTAGTTTCTTTCCATTTAATCTAATATTATTATGATATGATAAAGTCTTCCATCAGTTCAAGTCAAAATCCATTTAAGTAATTGCTTTATAGCTTAGTATAATAAAAAAATACTTTGTTTGCATCATATACCATGCGTGTCGTCCCTCAAGATAAATGACCCTAGACCTTCGCAGCCTCTGAACCAAATAAATGTGTGCATATTGAAAATTTCATTTAAAAGGGAGATGTTATCAAAATACTGAATTGATGACTATTATATTTTACACATATGCGAGTTTAAAATTGAGTTTTGTAAAGCAATTTTGTTTAATTGAAATGTTTAGAATTTTATTCATGACAATGATACATAACTGTTAGATATCTAGTAGTAGGTAAATGTGTACAGAATAATCCAAAAATTAAAAATGGGTTTTCTTTTGTCTTTTTGGTTCTTTTTCCACAAAGGTAGAGCTAACTCAGAGCCCAAGACTTTTAATGTTTCGCTGCGGTATTTTGGCCTTCAGGGCGCTATAGTTATACCTAAAATACGGTTTTCCTTTTCAGTTTACATATCAATATCCATATTTTTGAGATTTCTGTTCTGCATCAGTAAAAGTGTACTTCTCAAAATTACTTCTACAAAAAATGTGAACGATTTCATTCATACCATTTACTTCATCCAAATCAAAAACACGTCTCATTAAACAAACAATCTGTTACACCCAATTTTAAAAGCATATTTCAAACTTCACACCGAATCTACATCTACAATTCCCTCAGAGTATTTTAATGTTAGTTTTCTCCATGAAACCAGTTGGCAGGTGGTATACGTGTACTCGTACATTTGCATAGTCGGCTGATCTGCCTTAATTTATCTGTAATGGGTTTAGAAGAGCTGTGAGCGCTCGCAGTGATTGCCAGACTCCCTCGGGTATGTTACGTGCAAGCATAAACAAACCTACAAAACTTGTATTCCATGTAAATCGAGCTTAATTTTGATGGAGCGCTGTTTTCGCGTTGATTGAAAAATGAATTTGTTGGGGATCGTTTTAATTTTACTTTCGGTAGAACAGGAACCATAATTAATTATGGATTGAAATAGAAGTAAACAAATGGACAGCTAACTATTGCTTTCAAGTCGTGTAAATCCTTTGCGATTTACGTGTCTACTTTGAGCCTCTTGGTTTAATATTTCAGCATTATTTTGATCTTTGTTCTTACTTTCTCACCATTCTTATTTTATCGCACCGACGACATCACAAAAAGTGACTTTGCATACTAGGTCTGTTGTTTTGTTACATATTTTAAGTTGTATCAGTATTAATAAGTTGGCTGGAGCAGAGGTGCACTCAACATCGACAAAGGGACTCGTAGCGAGACGGCTAAGAGGAGACAAAGTAAAATGCAAATTCTCATGTATTTCCAATTAGCGCCAGTCGCCCCTCCCCCTGCTGCCCCCTCTCATATAATAACTCAGTGTAATGCAGGCGACACACCCGCGACTTCCAATACGACAGATTACAACACTTACAATGTAAAGTGGAGACAGGACGTAAGATTAATTTGCTATCAACTTAAGCGGTTTTGGCTAAAAATAGGCCTGCAAAGTATGACTATACTGCAATTTATAATGGAAACGCATTACAGTAAACGATTTATCTTTGCTACAAATTATACATAACCTTTCGCAATCAAAAAAGATCCTATACGTTCTGGGAAATCTTGTTATTGTACACAGATACTTGCCCAAAAATAGCTCGCTCCCGTCTTGATAAATAAGCTCCTTAAAAGTCTTCATCAATAACATTGTTATTTTACAGACATTATCCCAAGAGATTGTCAAACACTTGCGACAAGCATTGGCAGTAGTACTTCCTCCGTATCAAGCGTTTATACATAAAACATTCTGATCCCTTCAAGTGGGTGTCTCGGAGATTAGCAATTTACTAGACGTCTACCAAGTAAAACTAAAACCTAGTATAGATGATTAAATGTTGGCAATTCAATTAAGTGTCCCTAGTACCAGTGTGCGACTATAATTGGGTAAGTCGAAGGTTCGATTCTTGAGTCGGAAATAGAGCTTGAAATAGTCATTCGCAGATAATGCCGAGTGCTGTACATAACTATTGTAAGCATAGTCTAGCAGATAAGTATAATTTTAGGTAAATATTTTTAAACATACTTATCAAGTGTTGATCTCTTAACAAAAGGTTTTTGAGAACGAAAACATTTTGTTAACTATTAAACGTGGGACAAGGACAAGACAAAGAAGACGGCTCATCAATAACTTTATTATTAAACAAAAATGTCCATAGATATCTATGCTTTGTAGCTTTTAACAAGGTCTTTCTCAGTAGCAAACAAAATAGAAGAACGAGAATAATCCAATACACTTCTACCGAGTATACAAATTCAATTAAAAATCGATTAAACACGTCTTGCAACTCAATCAAGAAGTTGAAAGTTGAAGCGAGACGCGAACTCTTCATACCTACATATCAATATAACTTGTTAGGATAAGACTAGTACAATATAATAGAATTTTAAATAATAGTAGTGTCTGCCGTATAAATAGTATCTTTTGTACGGTGGATGTCCACTTCTAAGTACGGTAACAGTAGTAAGGTACGGGCAAGGTAGAGCTTTTTATGCAATCAAAACGATTAACAAACTAAATTAAACCAAATTAACAAACTAGTGATAACAGTAGCGCCATTTTCTACTACCATCGACAACCGGCTAGCGATCGAAAAATGTTGTTTGAAGATCTAATCAGCGCCTCTGGCGGGTGCCATAGGAACAAATTTTGCAGTATATTTTAAATGTCAAACTCTCGATACCCGATAGTACCGACTATAGATAACTGGAGTACAGTTGTCTAATTATCATATCAAAAGCTGCTTATCGCTTCATTTGTAGTGAGTTCTCAGAAGTTACTTAGAACTTTCAGGCATGCGATTTTTTAAATACATTTTTTTTATTTGTCGGTACGAGCCTCAGATCAGAATCAGGGCTATCTCTAACTTGAGAGGCCAATCTCTTCAACGTTATTATTTTTCAAAACATCTAACAAAACCGAATTGTATTTAAGTTCCAACCACAACGCTCATACACATTTACACACTACGGTATGATAACTACATACATACATTGTTGATAATGTTTCTGTTTTGTCACGGTCATTAAATTTTAAGACGAGACGACTCTCCAATTTAATTTCTCGTTATTACGACAAGACGCCCGAGATGTGCTTTGCTAAGAGAAAAATTGGCATTTCATAAATTATTAAAACTGCACGACGGATGCAGACAGACGGCTTTGTGCTAATTAAAGTGCCGCCGTTCCTCTTAAGTTTCATTGACAATACATTAAAATTCATTGTTGAGACGCCCGTAAGTACGTTGGCGATTTTGTTTTGTGTCCCGTAATATAAGAGTGCTGCAAGGAAATTCATAAAAGAGTAAAATTTCCGTTTATTATGTACTGGATTCGGTTGTATCTTGCATTTGAGTTACATAAATGGACAAAACATACTCACTGAAAACATGAGACGGTGACAAGTGACAAAAACGTTATGTTCAAATATGACTAAAATATTTTAAAAGTACACTTTTTATCATATAAGTACATTGAAAGTATAGAGTACAGAGCCAACATGCTTATTTACACCAACAAAACGAACGTACGAATATAACCAACGGCCCAAAAGTACAATCTCAAAAGGCGCATATCTTCACAAAAGGCATTCACGAGCCCATCCATTATGCAAAGTGATATATGAGATTTCATACACTTCTTACGATATCAAACGTGTGACGGCCCCTTTTATTAGTTTGACGAACTACTCTCAAGATGCACCCCATCGTCCCTAACTCCCTACCTGTTGCAGACGCTCAGTGTCAATCTTTTAAAATAGTGTCTATATCTATAGGCACATAGGTAGGTAACTAGCGTATACAATTTGTTTAGGTCTTGAGTTTAGTCAATTTTATATAGAGTTAAGGTAACGTTGTAAAAAAAAAATGTAATAATGATTGTTGTGAATTCAACTAGAATATCGCGTTGTATTTTTTATTATTTAAAGAGCTAAGCTGGGATTAACCCTGTACTTGTAATGCCTGTACGAAATTACATAGGTACTGTTGTTTTTGTATGTTTGTAAAAGTCCCCGCGACACAAGAGCAATTCTTAGTGCGGGTGTAGTATTTAATAAAATAAAATTGATGGAAACATTTATTCTCAACAACATTGTATGAAAAGACTGATAAAATTGTAGACGATCAACTGGTACCTTACCTTCGTATATTTGCGAGGTAAAATCACGCACGGCAGTCTACTATCTAGCCGGCTCAAGATAATTACAAACTCCTCAGTTTGATAGTTCGCAAACTACGGTAGCGTTAACTCAAACTCACTATATTGTTATTGCATTGTCGACTGAATATGTATGCACATTTCAGCTCACTAGAATATCGGATAACGAATGAACATTGTCTTGCATTAATAAAGTTGAGATTTAAAGTTATAAAGGAGCTAAGAAATTGTATATTTTATGATCATGTATTGTGGGATAGTATTTTCTGTCTAATCTAATATATTTCACGTTTATCCGTCTTCTATAAATTATCTCCACGTAATCGAAACAGATTTTTGAGTGAATAACAGTTATTTCATCCGAGATTGGAATGTATACGGCGAAGGTTTGCGCGCGAGTGGAATACCAGCGCGGATCGCAGGCGGCACGGGCGCCCTGAGATCACCACATATTCCAACTATTTCTCCATCCACTCAAATATAAACTCGTATAAAATATATTATTTCGGAGATACGACTCGCCGGACAAAACACTTAACCTGATTGACCCTCGCTGGTATTTTTATTGCTTCCAAGTCTCCCGTGTTTTGGCCTCTCGAGGACACTTATGCGAACAATCTCGCTCCTTTAAATAGCGAGAGTTTTCATCATAAAAATGTTTTCAGTGTTTTATAGAAACGCAGAAAGCGATCCGACTAGTCTATTAATACTGGCGACTTTGCGTACAAAGGGTGAAATCGGACATTGCTCTCGGTTCGGCCATTGTGTCAACTGACCGGCTCCGTAGAGGCTTTGTGATATTCATTCCATCATTCATAAAGACACGGTATCTATCGACGGCCAGTCATTACAGTACCCGAGCTTGAAACTGCGAGATTGCTATGTGGATTTGCAATCAGCTAGGTACGGCTTCATTCAGGATTGTCAAAGCAAAACCGGTTGGAAGTGTACCTACATAACTATAATATGCCATTTCCATAACATTTCTTTTAACTCTAATAAACAACAATAATTTAAATGTAAGATGCGTTGACAACCAAATACCAGTCAATTTTAAAACAAGAAAACTAATCACATTCTAATTTGTCAAGACATTCGCGTACCTATTACGTCTTCAATTTATGACGATGGAAACAATTTCCATCCGGATTGTATTCGTACGCATCCAATATTCATGTCATTCTAATTTGTGCGTGTACACAGATTGAAACAATAAATTGCATTGTAATAGCAACATGTGGGCGCCACACCCTCGCGACTCGCCCGCTAGGCGGCGCGGCAGTCGCACAATCTCGACCCCAGCCACACATTACACCAAAATTAAGACAGCTTGCGATGCCAATATGCAAATATCACCGGCTTCCCCGCCATATGCACACATAACCGTCTGAACAAATATTGTTTATGCCTCACTTACTTCGGAAAAAGTGCATCGGGGTAAGTTCACATTTATTAAAAACAAAATGAGTAAAATTTGTACTTGTTTGTAATGTTACAAAAGTCTGAGTATATTTAAGCCCTTCCTGTTTCTATACTGCTAAATCGTGAAGGAGTAACAACCGTTGTAATAACATTTACAATATTAGAATGGTTTGTATTCACAAGAGCCAGACAACGGGCAATCCTTTGAACATTAGAGAATGCGTTCTCCGAATGAATTCACTGAAACACCGATTTATTTAGTGAATGTAACTATTGCATCATTTTACCTCAAAAGCTCGGTATCCCTTTGAATTGCTTATTCGTAAAATAAAAGCGAGTTTGCATTTCCGCAACGTATTTGGTGCTCGTTTGTTCAAACAAACAGTGGAATCCCTAAGTTCCTTTCTATCCGTGATAAAATATCACAAGCCAGTCGGTACGCATTCTTTCGATTCCCCGCGCCGACCCACCGGCTCGGAAAACATCTTTTGTGTTTAACGATACCACCCTATCCGCTAGAGAACCGAAAAATCTGGAAAATTCTTACTCGTTCCCACAAACAGTATTGTTAATAACGGTGATAACATAACACGTAATAGAATAGCTCCGTGCATCATCAAGTACCTCTTTTATAAAGTTTTAATAAAAATCAACTCCCTGTAGAGTTCGCTCGTCGAGCGTACCGTTGCAATTTTCCAATACAGCCATCGGGGGTCTGGAACATCCTAGAGGTAGTCATCTTACAAGCTGAATTGATACTTCAGACACGCCGTGAAGCGCTATTCTCTTGAAAGCTTTTATATTATATTATCTAAGACCTTTCAACACGTGGTACAAACGTCTGTCGCTGCGATCTATGGATTTCGATTCTCGCCTCTCCTGGGTATAGAGTAAAGTGCTAGAGCACGTGGCGCTGGGACGAGCTTAAATAAATTTATAAAAACGTGCTGTGACACTATGCATAGATAACATTCTGCAATGTACCTGATTTATATCTGCACACAATTTATTTGGATTTATTTAAAATATCGTCAAAGGGCAATTTTTTTTTGGAATTATTAAGGAGATACAAAAATGTGATTGACAAGATTCACAAGATTTGACTAAACTTAGCTCACTTAGGTATGTCTTCTATCATTCGATGCCTATACCTTAGTAGAGACAAATAAACAAGGCTGAACAGTTAGTACGTTATCGCAGATTAGTATAACGGTACAACGTAATAGAGCGCGCATTTAGAAGCGTCACTTTCTTGCAAATAGCTGTGGGGCTGAGGGCTCAGACGCGAAGGTTCCGCTTTACCGATCTCTCGCCTGATATAAATCCACATTATGCAAGTAACAACGTTTTGGTTCACTGCCAGCAGACTCCGCCATATATTCCTGTGATGTATATGCATAACATACGCTAATTTTGCGGTTTCACTGCTTTGCTGCGTGCAATTATATGTAGACGGCAATAAGGCTCTGGTATCGATCAAAATGTCTGCAAATGTATCTAACAAACTAACTAATGGCTAGCACACAGCAAGCAAAGCCGAAATCAGTGAAAAATACTAAAGATAATTTATGCTTATTTTACGTATGTTTTATCAGACTCCGATGGGAACGAAACCATTTTTTATTAAAAACAATATCACATTTTTTTGTTTAGCTTTTGGCTATCCTAGCTTATGTCTAATTCCGCAAATAACACAGTTTAAAATAAAATCAATTAAAGTATATTTTAAAGTCGCATTTTTTCAACTGCTTAGCAATCATATTAACTATTACTTTTCACGGCAATTACAAAATTTTGACGATATTGACAGTAAACATCATTACTACAATAACATCAAGCGATTATCCGAGCGGCGGCTTTCTACTTCTAGAGTTACGACGTTCATCGTAGCGTACCGCCCATTATAGTAAAGCAAATGAATAATTGAAATCAAGGGCGCACCTAGCACATTGTTTGGAACAAGTGACCGTACAATACCGATGGGTGTGTTGTAGTATGTAAACTATATCTCAACAACTTAGGAAAGAGTAGTGTTTGCTAAGGTATAAAAAATAGAATTTTTGACAGATGTCATACGCAAGCCAATGCAGCGGACTGCTACATGTACCTCGATTCTCTACCACTATCGACTACCGACAACCGGCTAGCTACCGAAATTTTGACATTTAGAATGTACTGCCAAAATATTTCTTACGACGCCCGTCAGAGGCGCTGATCAGATTTTCATAAAAATTTCTCGATGACAGATCGGCTGTCGGTAGTCGTTAGCAGTAGAGAATCGAGCTACTGTTTACTATAGCTACATTATTTCGGAACTACATATACCTAATTGTTAACTATACTAAAGATAATCGTGTGCATAGTTCTGCACTATGTTGTCGAACTATATGTACGGGCGATAAGCACGCACTGTCGATAACTCGAGCTCGCTGGACGCTTTGTCACGCTGTTTATGTCGAGTAAACAACATTTACTTGTAGATTACTCCGGTCAATTTAGACATTTGACCCACGACAAATTCAGGGGAAGCTGAAAATTCTTAAAATTGTTTAAATTATAATTATAAACATTGTCTTAAAAGTCCCAACCGATCCCATGTAAGGAAAAAATTTTAGCGGGGTAATAAGGTCCAAAAAATGTGTTTTTCGCGATTTTCTTGAAAACGGTAAATTTTATCGCAAAATTACCCCAAACATAATTTGTAGATCAGGGAATTTCCTATAAAAAAGGTATCAATAATTTTTTCCCTAAAAGCCACCGCTTCTGAGATATAACGATGCAAAACCTCTGGAAAAGGATTATGTATTGAGAACCATTCCAAAAGTTTTCGTAAGTCTTTAGCATCTTTTTTTACTCGTGAATCACTTGCATCAACATGCTGCTCGGTCGTATCCATCCTAACATTAGCCAGATCTTCTAATTTTTCACAAACTGTATTCATTGCATGCATACTATAAACCCATTTACTTATGACACTCTGTTTTGTGCTTCTTCCTCGAGCAATACCTCCATCTGTCTTCATAGCTTTCATCATAGACTGCTCAATTACCATGTCCGTTGAAGTGCCACAGCTTAATTTGTCTGAACGTCTCACAGTGAAGAATCCTTCTGAAAATTTTTTATAGACTTCAGGATCTATGAAATTCTCTAATTGTAGCATATCCTGCAAGTATAGGTGTGCAGACTTAGCATACGGAAAATGTCCAGACGCGTGAAAGTAAGGAAGCATTTCTTTGACGCAGTTTAAATGAGCTTTCCAATCCCCCATACGTTCAGCTCTTAAAAACTCTTTAAGAATTGAAACCATATAAAAATATTGAATCCAAAGTTTCGCTGTTGGTCCTCGTTCCTCATAATCCTTAAGTTTTTGATTCAGTTTATTAAGTAAAGCTCCAGATATTTCATCATTTTCAATATCATTGTATGAAAAAATTTTATCTACTATATTTTCGATATTAATTATTAAATCAGCATCCATGATGTCATCGATTTCAACTTCTTTTAATATTATAATTGCTAAAGCAAGTTGAAGTAGTGTATGAGTGTATTATGACGCTCGCAATTTTTTGCATCGTTATATCTCAGAAGCGGTGGCTTTTAGGGAAAAAATTATTGATACCTTTTTTATAGGAAATTCTCTGATCTACAAATTATGTCTGGGGTAATTTTGCGATAAAACTTACCGTTTTCAAGAAAATCGCGAAAAACACATTTTTTGGACCTTATTACCCCGCTAAAATTTTTTCCTTACATGGGATCGGTTGGGACTTTTAAGACAATGTTTATAATTATAATTTAAACAATTTTAAGAATTTTCAGCTTCCCCTGAATTTGTCGTGGGTTTACTGATTTTTTGGTCTAATTTGACCGGACTAGATGTGCACTAATTAACTAGTATGTGGCTGTTATTGCTATGCTGATGGTAAAATTCGTTGATCAATAGCAGGATTCGTAACAGTCGAGTGTCAAAAGTTTGACGCTTAAAATATACTGCAAAAATAGTTTCTACGACGTCCGCTAGAGGCGCTGGACCGATTGGCATACAATTTTTTCCACGGCTAGCCGGTTGTCGGTTGTTGATAGTGGTAGACAATCTAGGTACTGTAACTAGTCGTCTGTGAATGCACATATCTCTTACTTTAACGCCACAGCATAGATATAAACATAGGTGCTTATTTAATTAGACACAATAATAACATTGACTATCTACTTAGCGATAGTCTATCTTAACGGAATGTTAGATAAGTGTAAAAAGGCATACTACGCACATTTTACCTATTTAATGCATGAAAGCAGTCAGTAGGTAGCAGGCAATAGCGTATTTAATTACCTAGCAATCAGTACAAGAGTGTACTACATTCATAAAAAGTGGCGAGAACAAAGAACCTTTATGAACGGGGTTACAGCATGATTTGAATAATCGTTTAGTATGTAAGCCAATTTTAATCGCGCATAAATTACATTCGATATCGCTTATTCATTCCCAAGCTTGCGATTCATTCAGTTTATTTATTCTACCGCGTAAATTGAACGATTCAAATCTTCTTGCCCCGAGATACGGCGGTCGTCGAAGTATAAGTTTGCAATATAACAAGATCAGCGTCCGATTTACATTAAAAAGTCTTTGGGGCGAGTCTGATAAAATTAACAGTTAAGTTCTTTCGTCCAACACGGGTGTAGGGCTACAGAATTGAAATTCAAATCCGTAGTCTCGAGCATATCTAATATAATTAAGACGGTTCGGTAATTGAGTAGACATCCACCCCCGTAGCGATTCGACGAAAACTTCCAACAATAAAAACCTTATAAAATCTCGAAGAATCCTCAAAGATTGTTCTAACAAGGCGGTGAATTAGTCGTACCTTCGTTAAGGAGTGGCATAACACTCAATTTTGGATTTGAATGTAAGATATTGTCTAAGTTCGTTCTCGATGTAGTACGTTGGGTTTAGTTCTGACGGCGAGTAACTTCGAATACTTACGAATAACTACTAACAAGGTTTATTCCACTTGGTTTACCTCTGCAATATTATTAGCAGTGACTTAACAAATGCACCAAGACTAATGCCGCATTTAAGAGTAATTTCTTCATTTGTTCGCACTTACCTCAAAGCACCTCATAGCCTTTGATTACTAGAGAACCTTATCTCATAACTGGCGTAGTTAAACAAACAGTTCTAAGTATACTTTCTATCGTGAAACACGATTAAATAAATGGCAAGTGCTCATAGTTATAATTGATGGGTTTGACCGGTTTTATCAGTCATCTAAAGCGCCATGGAACAAGTCGTTTGCTACAATGTTTCTAATCGAAGAAAGCGAGATATTCTATAGTCAGAGCCAAAAGTCATGGCGTGCTGAACGCTGTTCTATTTAGAAATTTCTCTTGGTTCACGAGTGTTGATCTCTTGATATTGTGTTATGATAAATTGTTTTTGCCCCTGACCTCGGCGGTATTGAATTCTGTTTTTTCTTAGAAAGGAAGACTAAAACTGCCTTTTAGAAGTAAAAGATAAAGTTACAAACGGCCGCGCCTTCATTAAAATTTTATAATTTCCTTTTCTCATTTTAACCGATATCATTGGAATATAATTTATATAAAAGTAATCTAACAACTTTCTCATTTAACTTAATCCAGCTTTTTCCACGTGAAGCACATGCTAACAAATATACCTACCTATGTAAATATCATCAGTTTCCGAAAGCAATTTCTTCTAAGGCGGTCAACTTGCATCTAAAGTTAAGATTTCCTCTCTACACAATAACGATAAGTACATGCAAACTCCTTATTACTAAGATGTTTACGTACTTACGACTTTACGACACTCGAAGACATTGCAACAGTGTACAAGTATACCCTCGCATAAACCCTAACACCCACACAAGTTACTTAATAAGTTAATAACATTACACAGCAAAATCAACTCGTTGCAAAATGGCTTTGTCAGTAAACATTAGTCTGAGATTAACGTTGAAACACGTCGCGTCATAACGTCAACGGATAACAACAAACTAATACAAATTCTGTTATGGTACAATCGCGAACGTGAATATATTGAGGCGATTTCGAACGCTTAGAATCTACAAACTGTATGGGTTCATTATACAATAACAATACCGTTATGTCCAATAGTTTAGTAAGATATACATAAAAGTAATAAAAAAAAAACTAGATGCACTCACGTTTACTCGTTAATAGTTCACTATTTTTTCATACTGATAATGTATCTCACTGGTAATGCTTATTTTTAAAATAAATACCCTAAAAATAAAAACACAACCAATACTTCAATTATAACCTGCTCAAAACTTTTAAAACTTCTTACTTACTTATAGCAACATAGATCTACGTTTAATTCTTTGCAAGATTATTGCAGCAACACGGGCTTGAAAATAAGTCAGCGCAAACATTTCAATGTTCGCGATTGTACACACGCAACTTAATACGTTTGCTAGTTGTATGTAAATTAGAAATTTAGAGCAGACGGTAGCCCGCAAACATTAGGAGAATTAATGTCTTTGCATCGTCTCATACGTCCCGAGGGGCGATGTATCGTCTCGACGGTTCCCTGCTTGACATTTAATTATGTATCGATTTATAAGTAGCTGAGTTACAAAGTATAACGTGTTAAAGAAAAACGCGAGAGGTAGCCAGCGTTTATTTATACTATATCCTATTAATATTATAAATGCAAAAGTTTGTGAGAATGTATGTATGTACTTTGTTACTCTTTTACGCAAATACCCCTGAACCGATTACGATGAAATTTCCAAGACCCAGAATAGCACACAGGCTACTTTTATCCCGGAGTTCCCGAGGAATCGGGATTTACGCGGGAAGGGTTTCAACGCGGACAAAGTCAAGGGTGGCCTCTAGTATAGATTAAAAGATCTTTATGTGTGAAGATTACTGAGTCGCTAGATTAGCTTGATCGGATTACTATGTCAGTGTACATACGTGTCTATTATAATTATCTTGTGTTAGGTAGCCTTAATAACATAAGCTAAGGGTTAATTAAATTATATACTTAACGTCTCATACCTATATTATAATTCACACGTATCATTCTACATACCTACAGTAGCCTAATCTAAACTAATTATAAATCTAAACTAATATTATTAAACAGAAGAGTTTGTTTGTTTGAACGCGCTAATCTCAGGAACTACTGGTTCAAATTGAAAAAATATTTTTGTGTTCAATAGACCACTTATCGAGGAAGGCTTTAGGCTATATAACATCACGCTACGGCGAGGGAATAATAGGTACCTAGGTAGGGGCAGAAATGGTTTAACAACAGGATTAAGATTGTCTGTTGTCTACATTCTCTATTATTGGGACTATATTTAAAGTTAAACCAAAGTAAAAACTTGTTTATTTCCCTAGCGAGCGTGCAGAACAAACACGTCGTATTGGCATTCATAGAACGCGACAGGTAGCGCTACCTATCGAGTTTCAAAACACAATACATGCTCGGAATATATTACTATCAGTGCCTTGATACGACATGACAACACCATGGCTTGTTTCGACATAGGATATTTGCCACGGGTTTGTACTACGGCAGTTAAGTAACTATAAAATAGGTAATACTTAAAAAAGTCTTGCAACTATTATTGCTTGATGTATGGATAAGACGTACTGACTTATACTAAAAGGAAAGCAGGGTTATTTGCTGTGTAGTATCTTGCCATATTTTGGATAAATTAATTATTTTCGGTTAATAAAACTGAAACATTTCATTAAAATTTCCGTTGTCTTGATTGCTTTGCCGTTAGCTAAACTGATTTACTTAAAGTAAATCGCGTTAGCTTTTTGCTGTGCCTCTATTGATAAGGATCTTCTCTTGAGAGGTAGTTTCGGTGTGAGTTTACGACGCTGCTAGCCAAGCCTTGTATACTTTCTATTTCTTCTCTAAAATAGGTAAAGGTAAGATAAAAAAATGGGTAAGTAGGTGGTAAAAAAGTACATATTTCATCATTAATCATTTATTAATTAGCTACTCAAAGAAATCATATAAAATATATGGGCAGATTTTACCTAAGAGTAGGTATAGTTATTGATTGACGTAAAGGTCCAATGAACTTTGATTTACATGTTTTAAGTAAATACATATGTGTAGTAAAGAACCAATGAATACAATAATGTATAAAGAAATTGACGTTTTTGTAAAGACTCTTTGATTGCAGACAAAAGTCTACCGTAAAAGGAAGACTGAAACTTATAATTCCAAAGGGATTATTTAACAAAAAATATTCATAATAAAGGTATCTTCTGCTAAATCATTTTAAATATAACCAACGCAAGACTTTTACTTTCATATAGGTAATCTGATTTATAAACAAAAACAAAGATTTTGAGAAACTAAACATTCCTTTAGAACAAACTAATCAATTGTGATTGGTTTTTTTCTGTGTATATCAAACAATACTTTTAAACTATGAATAAGAAATGACAGTATGAAATATGCAGTTGATGTTTTGATCTAAATATTTATTAATTAGACATTCTAATTTAACGTGAGAATCAAAATTTCATACTCCCATACAATAATAGTACAAACTTGAAAATAACCTAAAAAATCCAAACAAAAACAATTATTACGCTTACCTTATTAATGATTTTAAATTAAAGCTATTATTTTAGTACCTACTTACATTAGCTCAAATTAACAATTTAGCGAGTTGAAATTAACACTTAAATCTAAAACTAAGAACAATTTATCGTCGGTGTCTGTCAAACCTGATATGAGCATTTTAAAAATTTTAATTCGGCCCAGAAATTGTAAAATTTAAAATGTAACGACATAAAAAAATTGAACCGGATTTTTTTTATATTCCCAGAATGAGGAAGCGTGTCGATCTTTAGTGCACCACGCTGGCCACGGGCAGGTTGGGATAATAATAATAGTATAACAAAATATGGTAGAAAATATTGTCTTTTGTGAAATGTTGACTTGTTTTTTCCAAACATAATACACTACCAAAAACAGTATTTGCGTCGTTTTGTAATTCTAAAATTGCACATATCAGGTTTGACAAGCGCACCCACATTATTTGGGGTTTCATCCCGAATATAACCAAGCGTATTTTTATATATTGTAAATATATAAGTATCTATTACTTATGTTATGTATTACATAAGATATTTGTACTTCATAACAGTATTACTGAGTATTAGGTTGCCTAGTTAAAATCAGTAGCGTAACATATTAGAGCTCTTTAGAGCAGAAAATTGAGGAAGTCGTCCTTTTATTATTATATTTAGACGCTTGAGACTCATGTATTATATAAGAGTACTCTATTTCATTGTAATTTTATTACGGAGAAATATTTAAAACAGCAAATATCGACGACAAAAATGGATGTTTAAAGGGCACTGGGTTGAAGGTAACTATCGGCTTGACTCTATAATAAGAGCGAAATAGACGGCAAAATAGCTTCTTTAAAAGGCAGTGAGAGACAAAAGAAGTCCTCATATGCCATGTAGCGGGACTGAAAATAATGCGAGTAAGCTTTCAAATTCTATGAAACTGTGTGTAGGTTTCTTTTTATGGTCTAAGCTGAATAGTTACGCCAAAGATTTAAATATGATAGTTATAGGCAATAGCATAAGCTAAGTTTGTTAAGACACTTGTTAACACAAAATCACACAATGATTTATTATTTGGTTGAAAGGTTATGTGAAACATACAATATACAAAAAGTATATACGTTTAGCACTAGCTACAATTCACATTATTATAGCGCTCAGATCATGTTTTATAATAAAATTTACAGTTAATAACAATATCTTAATATATAGCGATATATGTACGTATGGCACTCAAAACAATGATAGCATCTTATTAGAAAAATATTGTATTCTTATATTAAATTTTATTGTGGGGCACTTTGTAAATAGACGTACGTTTAGCTTTAGTCGTTTTGATATTAAAGTCTTAGCGAATAACATGAACACGTAAAACTACTCACTACATGATAGCTTTATAAGCGATTTTTTAACAGGCGTATGTACGAACTAGTTCATTTTCGTACGTTCGAATGCGTGCGAGTTTCTATTGTGCGTATCCGCCCGTATAGTTTGACTTATAGTCTTGCGAAAACTCATTCTATGTGCAGACTGTAAGACCGTCAAAAGACTGGTTTACAAGTACAGAAAAATACAGGGTACGAGCTTTATTGAAGCTTGCAAAATACAACAATATTTATTTACTGTTGCTTTAATAAAGACTTTTACTTCGACCGGGGAGTGACGAAGGTACTAAATGTAGAAATGAACTTGCTAGTTCGCAAGGTTATCAATTTTATTAAACAAATTCATTCATCAATTCGATCGAAATACGCGTCATTTTTAAGAAATAGTGACGTCAATCGTTCGAACGTTCGTCTTGATACGATTTTCTGCGCTTTCGTAATAACAAGATACAGTAGAACTATTTTTTACTTTCATGACATTTATAGCTGCGCGTGCAATATTCGTGTGGTTCTAACATTTAACTCAATATATTGAGACACTTAGCACATAATAAATATACCTCTAGTGCTATCTAATTCGCAACATTAGTATAAGTAACTGTATAACGCATAACTTTAATATTTGTGAGCTGTGAACACTATAAGCGCTAAAAGGCACTCGTTTATTAATATTATCATCACAACGCAGTAGCACCATTCTAATGATATTGTGCGATATTTTACATTCAAAATAGTAAGTTTTTCGAGTGTAAATTATGATTTTTATACAAACTTTTAGGCCCCATTCAATGCTCTATTAATATAGAAGCTTGTTATATCATGAAGTGTTTAATCTAAGTCTATTTTCGATTTATCATTTTAGGCGTGAAAGCGTATATTAAGACATATTTGTAGTGTAGTTTCTACACATTACGCTTTGAGCGACAATTTTTATTTGATGTCGACAGTGTATATCAATTAATATCAAATTGTTTTACTTGTAAGCTGAAAGTTACATAAATTACTTGATATTTTCCTATTACTATTATAGCCCTACATATTTTATTACGACATTTCAATTGAATTTGTTTACGCTGACTACAGGTGCACATAATGCGTGCAAATCATTTATTCGTGCACGCATCGAATCCGATGCACGAATGTCGTACACATAGAGTTCACGTTTAAGTTATTTATTGATTTGTATCGGCTTTATGTCGTAATGCAGACTAAAGTTGAGTTACAATCGACCACCGGTTCGTAACTTAATATTATGCTTAACAAGAATATTTACAAGGACTAGTGATAATTAATAAATATGAAGCTATATTTACACGTGAATTATTCGGATGATACACTCAAGGCCTCAAGCGTTAGCTTTTATTAATCTTGTGAGAGCAATAGCAATTCGACGAAGCGAACACACTACAGTTGTTACGGAAGCAATGCTTTAGTCTACACAATGAAACCTTAGGAATTCTGTACTATTACAACTAGCTATCTTCGCAAAAGGAATAAATGGAAGTTTTAGTGACAATCTCGTTAAAACAACGATTGGACTGTAAAATTTACGAATTTCATAATAGGAGTGTGTTTTTAAAGCTTTTTATGAATACGGTTTCATTGCATAGACCGCTAATTTTGTTAGAATTTCAAACACTACAATTTCTAACGGGCACAACTATTTTTGATTTTACAAAATCATATCTACTTTATCGATATAAACCTACACTATTCAATACGAGTGGGAAACATGACTATAATAGGTGATATTGTCTCAAAATTGCTTATCACTTTAACAATCGGGAACGACCAGGAACTACAATAAATCAGCTGTAAGCAAAAGTGCTGTTTTATATTGCTACTGTTAAAAAGTCATATGTGCAGTACTATATTTGAGTCGAGTAATTTCTATCTACCCGCAACAAAAGCTATTAAATATTAAGTGACTTGAAATTGCTTAAAAAGTAACAAAAAATAATTAGCACCATTTACAAACCTTTAGCAATTATTTGAGCCTTTTTACGCTAGTCATTCCCTAAATACTGAGACCTTATTGCAGAGTGCACCATCCGCGCAGTAGTCAAAGATTCACAACTCCGTTATCTCCGTAGTACTCAGCTACGGTGTCATCTCCGTTAATTTGTTGGTCTCTTATAACGATCGTTGGGTTGTTAGAGCAGGAGGAATTGTTTGAGAGTGTTCTACGGGTTGCTTTGCAGCGGTTGCATTCGACTACGACTATGGAGTTGTTGTCGATGTCTGTTTCTGTGCTGCTCGTACGTCGTAGGTGGGCGGGGCTTGAGTGGAGGCGGTGCTCTTGGATCGCACGCCATAGACGGAGCTCGATACCACCCCTTTAAAGTTAAAAGGAAAGTTTAATTTAAGAAACATGTCGAAACGCTTATTTCTTCAAATTTCTTATAGTTTGTAGAAGGCTAATGTTTTAGATGTATATTTCCCAAGCCTCGGTTTTTCAAGTTACGCATCTATTAACAAGGAGAAAAGACTCATGATGGCTTAAACTGAGAATGATTGTTCATTTCTATCAGTTCAGTTTTAGGGTAATAAACAGGCCACAAATAAAGAAGCCATGATCAAACTATAAATAAAAGCTAATACAGTAAGAATTTTCAACATCTCATTACTTATGTCATAGTAACGATTACTTACTTGAGTTGCAACCTCGCAATATCCTCCCTCTGCGCATGCTGTAGCAGATCAGTGAGCACGTAGCAGTGTCGTAGCAGCGCCGTGGCTACGTGCGTCGGAAGACCTCGCGCCGAGACCCAGTCTCGTAGCCGCGTAGCTTCCTCACTATCAACAGTGCTGCCTTCACCTACTGATGTATCTTCGCATTCGCTTACTACTACTTCGGGAGTGCTGCCACTGAAAAGAGAATAAGATATATAAGTAGAGGCCGCGCTTATTTTATGGCAACGTAAAGAGTATAGTGTATTTTGCTAGCTCTTCTCATAAGGCTCTACCCCCTTTTCCGAGCTAGTAGTAGTTTCAGTAATTGTAAAGACTATATAATAAGGGTCTGCATTTGACCAAAATAAATAAATGATTTGAATTACACCTATTTATGAAGCAAACGAAACATTTGTTTGAGTATTTTACATGTTTATGTGTATTATTGTTGTAAAAATAGACTATTATAGACTACTATATGCTTACCGTGACTTCTTCTCTACCAATTCTCTGAGAATCATAGTGTGCATCTTCTGTTCCTCTAACATCTGTCGGAGTAGGCTCTGGTATTGCGTGTAGCTTTCCAGTAACTCTTGATGTAATCTGTCAAAACACAGAGTGCGATGGTATATTATATTAATTCTTCTATAATAATTAAATATTATAGAAGCCATAACAAAAATGTGCTATAGCGCGATTCGCAACAATTCGAACCATCGAGTATCGAGAGTTTGACATTTAATTGTACTGCCAAAATAGTTCCTACGACTTCCGCCAGAGGCGCTGATAAGTTTTCATACAAAATTTTTCGATAGCTAGCCGGTTGTCGATAGTAGTAGAGAATCGAGCTACTGATTCATATGATATTATCAATAAACTATAAATTATATAAGAAGCTGTTCGCGTTGAGTTTCTTACTTTTGGTTTTCATGTCTGAGCGCATGTAAGACGTGAGTTTCTCTTGCCGACGCCGCGGAAGACATCGCTGAAGGTGTAGTGTCAGGCGCTACAGGTCCTGATCGACGACCCGACGTCTCTTGGCCTGCTAAGTTTGCACCTAACTCTGTAAGGAAAATATAAAGATAATGTTAGTCAAACAAATATTAAAAACTAGATAAATAGTCTATCGATACAGACCCTTGCGTGTAGTTTTCACATCAATATATTTTATTTTAATAGAATTTAAAACTATGTTTTACGTTATTATAACGTTAAAGAACTACATGTAATTTTTTAAATTATCATAATTGTATCTCACTTATTTATTAACTTTTAACAACTTAAATAACTAATAAAATATGGTCTTACAATAGGTAAGAGAAGTGAACAGCGAAGTAAGCTTGTATAAACAAAAAGCAGGCGACAAGATTCACGGGTTTAAAAGCTAATAAATACCGCGATGATCACAATATTGGATATTTTTAGATATATTCGATATTTCGAGCAATACGCTTCTCATTAGATTCCCAAAAACATAGAATATTATTAAGCGCGCTTTAAAACGCGCTGAGTGGAAACCGGTTCTTTCAAAAGCTACTATCGAACTACTACTACTAAATTGGCGGGTTTCCCAAATGTACAATCATATATTTTTTCAGTATTTCCACACTTTCGTTGACGAATAAGCGTCGTTTACAATTTTGTTTGTGTATTATGAAGTCACATGTGTTCAAATCGTAGTATGTGTCATGTGTCTTTTCCTTGCTCGTGATTATATTTAGTGGGAAGTCACTAATGTGGAGTAATACTCATTGAAATTATATAGAATTTGATTTGAATTAGGCTTGTTCATGATAATTCAAATTAGACTTAGGCGGGAAAGTACATTTTCACTATCCAGTCAATAATAAATTAATATAAAAATGAAAACTGATAAATGAGTCTTTTTAGTCCGCATTCGGCCAGCGTGGAGGGCTCAAGGTTTGCCGCGTCTCACATTCCGAAAGGAAACCTTTACCCAACACTCAACACAAAACCCGAAATCCAGAGAAGAAAATATATTAAAACACATACCTGGCGATAAAACAGTAATAGCAGCTTGCACAGCATTCCGCACGAGATTGTCCAAAGCGAACATCCAATGAGGTTTAATACTATGCATCCTCAACACCGCATTAACAGCTTCTTGGAACATATATATGGCTGAATGTAACTCATTGATGGCATTCGAGTCAAAATCTAGCTCTTCCTTCAATGAAGTAAAAACTTGTTCTATAACGTTTCTGTTCTGATCCATTATGTAGTCTTTTAGCGCGCAGCGGAGAGTTTCTAGATGGTTCTAGGAAAAAGAAAAGAATTGTATTGATTATGAATATTGGTTCAATTATAATACAAAATCTTGAAAAATCTGCTTAAAGACTTTCAGAATTATATGAGCATTTTGCTCATTTTTGCGTATATCTTTGCATTTTATTAAATTTACTTCTTCAGCTAGGGCTAGTTTAATATTAAGGGCTAGTTTCACAATCCATGAATAAGTGTGAGGACTGTCAGGAAAACTCTTTGCTAAAGAAACAACTGTCAAAAATTAATCTGATAACTTGATAGATATAAAGGTGGTGAAGCAAGGTCTAAGTTAAATAAGTTTGTAAGGATAATTTGAAAATTATGGTAGGTGCCTTTAATCAGTAAAAGATAAAAAAAAACTTATTTCATAGTTACCATAGTCAGTACAGTCGTGCCAAAGTCTTGCATGATGCTAAGCATCCATTTGTTGCAGATCTTCTCTCCATCCTGCTCTAACACGCGCGAGAGAGTGAGACGGCGTTGTGAGTCCTTCTTTAGCAAGTAGAACCCGTCGTGTTCTACGTCTATTGAAGAACGAGGCACGTTAGGCATATCCACCTGAAAGGTAAAAAGAGAAATGATAGTTAAATTAATATGTGTCTACAAACATCTAATAGATTATGATATTAAGAATTTGCTTATTTTTTCTGCTAATCACTTAGTTTACAGGAGTATGTAAATATTTGCTTCAAAATACCAGGCAAGTCTTGCTCTATTGGAAATGTATTGACAAATTAATTGATTTTGCAAATCTGTATTTACCTCAAAATTAAATTTAAAACGATATCTATACTAATCTATACTAATATTATAAAGCTGAAGAGTTTGTTTGTTTGTTTGAACGCGTTAATCTCAGAAACTACTGGTCCGATTTGAAAAATTCTTTCAGTGTTTGATAGGTCATTTATCGAGGAAGGCTATAGGCTATATATCATCGCGCTACGACCAATAGGAGCAGAGTAACAGTAAAAAATGTTACAAAAAACGGGGAAAATTATGAACTATTCTCTCTTATGTGACGAAAGCGAAGACGCGCGGGTCAGCTATATTTAAGAAATTTCTTACCTCAGGAGATAAAAGGCCGCCAGACGAACTCCTTCTATTAAGCAGCGTGTCACTGCTATCCATTTCATCGGTAGATGGCGTGTTGGGCATAGTACTAAAACATAAGCGTATCTCTATTATTTTAATTTGTTAAAAAAAGTTTTTGAAATAAAAATACTTGAAGCCAACCCGATAGAGATTCCGAAGAATCATTGAAGTACAGTGTCCTGGAAGTATTGTGTCCTTGTCTGCTGTGAGTTGATAGAAAAGGATAGGTAACATTTTCTTATACCATAGTGCAATCTGATACAGCTGTAGACTACAGTAATTTTTCATAGTCACTTACTTTTAGGGTCTGCGCAAACGGGCCACCGACCACAGCCACTGGTGGCTAGCGACACCCACATTTTTTTTACTTTATTCATAGTATAATATGCTATATTGTTATATTATATTAACGTTTTATCTGTCAAAATTATAATTGAAATGAAGTTATCCCCGATGGAAAAATCAATATAAGACTGCTTAAAAACATAGTCGTCAGTGCCGTATTGTACTGTATCAGGTACAAAGCGGACTTTCTTTTGTCTTTAATTCAGTTTGCACCATGGTATAAAAAGCACAATGGTCGTGATTAAGTCCTAGCTTTACAAAATATACAAAGTTAGTTGAACAGTACTCGAGTTAGAGGAAGCATCATGAGTGAGTCTTTACATAAAACAATAGAAGTAGATTCGATAGATGATTTGAAACAAAAACCACAGGTCGGTATTGTGATTTGTGACACATTGACTGTACATGATTATTGATAAAGTTAGTGGGCGACAATATTGAAACTATTTACAAAGATCTGTTGAAGTATGTACACTGGTGCTTACAATGTGTTGCCAAACTAAACTGATTGAATTGAAATTAACATTATTTAGTGTTCGTAGAAACTAAATGAAATATTAAGTTTCAAAAATAAATATTTAAAAGCTCCAACACACAGTACGCGGGAACGGAAACGGGTCTTGAGATGCGTGAGGCGCATCATGTTGTATGTTTTCCCTTAGTAGCAAGCACAAAGATCGCTCTTGCGCAGATGCCGCGTCGCTGGCAACCTGTTTACGACCCGCTACCGCGTTCCGTGTGCTGTAGCGCAATCCTCTACAGTCGGTACTGTCGAGTATCGAAAGTTTTACATTTAAAATGTACTGCCAAACTAGTCCTTACAAAGCCCGTTAGAGGCGCTGATCAGATTTTCATACAATATTTTTTCGATAGCTAGCCGGTTGTCGATACTCGATAGTTGTAAAGAATCGCGCTATTGGAGGCCTTAATTATTTAAAAATTAATAAGTAAATGAAACTCAGTTTAGTATGTTATTAAACTTATTGATAGAAGTAATTGTTTGTTCCTCTGATAGTAATTCAATTGAAGTAGTATAATTTATATAATTTCTTATCTAGGGGTTGCGAGTGCAATATTTATTTGTGCAGAACAATAAGCAGTATAATGCGATGTACCTTCATAGAATGCAATATTTTATACTATTCAATGCTCCATATAATTTTACAGACTAATAAATAGACATTTTTATTTGCTAAACAGTAAGACAGTATTTATTCATGCTTTTGTATGCAATATTGGTACTTATCGTGCACATATAACTTAATTATATACGAAGAATTACGCTATGATAAAGCTTAGTATTCATATATCATCAATACATCTTTAGCTTCAACCAAAATATGAAGTAGTAGTACAGAACGCATAACTTAAGAGATTTCAGTGGCTTAAACTATGTGTAAATGCATAAATACTTTATACTAGATGTTCTGAATACAAAGCTTTTTATACTTACTGTCTTACTAACAAACGGCGGTTAAGCTCTTGATTAGTTACATAGCGTTTTGTCACTTTCAATCAAACTTAAAACTGTATATGAGTGAAAAAGACAAAACACTTTATAACTGATCACAGCTAACACGGTGTGTATTAGTAAGACAGTAATATACGACCGGTTATTTACAAAACCCTTGTCAATTTTCATTACTATCTCCCAAAAAGTTGCCAGTAACAAATTTAGAAATTTTGTTCCAAAAAAATAAAGTATTCTATGAATTTTGAACATCAAATAGTTGAAATAGTTTACCTGCTGTTACACAAGTCCGGTGGGTATATCAGTATCGGTGAGAGCATCGACGAGGCCGTCCTAGTGATTGTCGGGTTAGACCGGATCGTTTTCACCCTTGACGGGGGAAATAAACACACTTAGGTGCAAAGCAATCGACATAGTGTTAAAACAATTGTGTTATATAACACGTTTGGTTTTTGTTAATGTTGATGTTCTCATACAAGTGTGATTGTGCGTTCACATTAGACGACGAAGTGTCTGCTGACTGTAATGTACCATTTTTTATTAATTCTTAAGACTATTTCCTCTAGAATTTAAGATGCTCGCGATCGAGCCGATACAGTAAGTGTGAAGGCAAAATAATGTATACGACAAAACACAATTACACTTATAAGAGATTATGTTTGTTTTCTAGAAAAACATAGATTTAGAGTCGTGTCATACATTTTTTCAACTAACTCAGCGGTTGAAATTTCTTTTTTAATCGAAGTACTCGTTTGATTACTGACAGTATATCTATAAAATATTAGAATGTGTGACACGACTACCTAAATAAGTGATTCATAGACTAATAATTCGTCGAGGGCGAATGAGTTTATGTATGCCAATTCGTTTCATGTAGAACTCAATACCACAATAAACGTCACAGTAAAACTGTCCAATACATAAGCTCCCTCTCACCGAAATATGTATGATGATATGACAACATCACACAACGCAAACATGAAAGAAAAAACATCATAAAATCTTAAAACTATGGGATTCACATCTAGCGTAGAGTTAGCTCGCCGACTGTATAAATGCAAATTAAATTACAAATAATTCCCAAAATATAGGGTATCTTCAAAGCTCTATTCTAAATGGCAATTAATATAGTAAGTCGGATTTTTGATAAATCCTTACTTCAGAACTAAAACTAATACCTCTAACAAATTAAATTGCGCAAAATAATTGTTCCTGTAGTTAAGTGATTTTGAAAACGAGCAATTTAAGTTTTACAGTGTATTTTTTGTCGTTTAACAATAAAATGATAGGAATGTAAAAAGCTCGAAAATGACACTTGTTTTCCAATTAAAGTATATAATATAGCGCGCTAACTATACGCTAGGCAGAAACAATCCCTAAGCCCATGCATAAGGATTACATTTGAACTTTAGTATAGAAACAAAACTAGGTAATTTATTACCATGCGTTGCAAACTAAGGCAAGACTTATATGCTTAGTAATAAAGTCCAATTTTCCACTTACTCGATTTCTGGGGAACTGGGGAGATTGCTAGTTATACTTGGTTCCGAGATTTTCTTCTGGGCGGTGACCGGGCGCGCTTTGTCGGCCGGCACTGATATGCTACGACTGTAGTCCATACTACTACCTAGCCTGCTTGTGGGTTTTTTCTTTCTGTAACATATGAAATACTATGTGTTAAATTGTTAGTTTGAGTATGTTTACATAGTTTTAGATGTGTTGGTTTTCTTATAAGAAGTCGTTATATTGGGGGACTTATCAGTTACACCTTTATTATGAAGGTTTAGGTGATAAATTGGGTAATTTAAACATCGTTGGTCCAATATCTTTAATTATTATGAGAAGTCAATTAGTGTGAAGGCACTTTACATTCTCCGGTTGTAAACATTCTGCAAACCACTTTAATGTTGGCAGATTTTAGACATAATTAGCAAACAACGAAAATAAATTTAAACTAAAACATACTCGCAGAGGAACGGGTCTTCTAATAGTTCAGCGGCGGTGGCGCGCTCTTCCGGTTTTGCCTCGAAACATCGCAGTATGAAGTTCTTAGCCTTGTTTGATAGTTCATGTGGAATTTCTGGATGCATTTTATAGTATCCCACCTATAACATATACAGATAAACGATGAGACTATTATTTGTGATCGCAATAATGTTAAGATTCAACACTTATTTAGTTATTACATTTTAGCTTTACCTTGAACACAGCTGCTTGTGGCGACCCCAGTTCGATAAATGGCGGGTTACCAGTAGCCATTTCTACCACTGTACATCCCAAAGACCAAATATCAGCCTGAAACAATGACATCCAGTTAAAAAATTATTACAAATATTACATCACCATTATAAAAAAAACAACATAGAAAAACGGGCCAACACAAAATAATTTCAAATGTTTAAAAACACATCAGTACCTGTAGAACTATTTTCGAGATATGCTGGATTAAACAAACATAATACTTACCGGAGCGCCATATCCTCTCTGTCCTTTATCAATAACTTCAGGGGCCATGTACTGTAATGTGCCCGCAAACGTTTCGGTCGACGGGCAAAGACCAGCGAGCCGCTTTGATGTACCGAAGTCAGATATTTTCACTACACCGCTGTATGTGTTCACTAGTACATTGTCACCTTTTATATCGCGATGAACTATCTTTTGATCGTGGAGGTATTTTAAGCCTGAAATAAAAATATGTAATTAGATTATTTTCGTCTTTTTCTCCTATGTCATTGACATCTTATACTGTCTTATAGGATCTACATACATTACTTCCGTATGTGTAGTAAGAGAGCAAAGAATTAATAGAATCTATTCTCTGTTTATAAACACTGTGTGATTTATTCACTATTTCACCAACTAAGGAATATCATTATTATTAGATTGTCTAGTAGAATCTTGTGAGTTTTTACAGAGTTCTTGTCGCTTTATTTATTGGATAAGCTATTCGTAAAGTGTAGAACATTCACAGCCATGTTGCTACGATTGTGGTCTAAAACTAACTGCAGTTTTAACGCGTCGATAAAAGGTCACACTTTCAGATTTCGATCTAATCTAATCTGAATATTCGTCAGAGTTATTTTAGAACCGATAATGCCGATATCAACGTCTTTTTAGCTACTGCTGACAGTTTCAAGTTTTAAATGCTACTGGGATTAGATCAGAGCTATAAAAAAATACGTTACATTGCACCATTACACATTCGTGCTGAATTCCTATAGATAAAGTGGTATTGTAAATGTATAAAAAAAAAATGTCAATGTGCCACCTGACAGGAAAAGAAAATTTGGCACTTCGGGTCAAGTAATAGCTATTATTTATTTATTTATTTTTGAAATCACAACTCCCGCACTAAGAATTCCTTGTGTCGCGGGGACTTTTACAAACAATCAAACAATGGACACAAAGTACAACCAGACATGAAACAATTATTCGTGGATCGCACAAATAATTGTTCCGCGAGGGAATCGAACCCACAACCTCCAGCGGCGTGGAGGCCTAAACCACTGCACCACGGAGGCAGTCAACACATTCAAAACAGATTTTACGAAATGTGTGTGAGCTTATTCATTAAATACACGTGCGGCCTGCACAGTAGTGCACAGTTAAGATGCCACATTTAAAAGAATAGTGCCAATCAATTCTTACCTTCTAAGATCTGTTTGGTATAATACGCGATGGTAGCTTCGTTTTCTTTGAGCGGTCCCCACTTAGATCGCAGTAACGCAGACAGTGAACCTCCCGGCACTTGCTCCATGAAGATTTTGAAGTAGTTGTCCTCTGATATTGATCCTAAGTACTGAAATGTGAAGTGGGAAGTGATAAGATTATAATGAGATACAACATGTTAATTGCGTTCTTACTATAATAAAATGTTCAGTCAGCAATTGCACTGACACATATTGAGAGCTATTTTGAAATAATAATAATGATTTTTTTATCAGCGTAGCCTTTTTCCCAAACTATGTTGGAGTCGGCTTCCAGTCTCACCGGATGCAGCTGAATACCAGTGTTTTACATGGAGCGACTGCCTATCTGACTTCAACAACCCAAATACCTGGAATATAACACGATACCCTTCGGTAAACTGGTGGTCAGACTTTCAAGCTTCTGACTACTGTTAACGACTATCAAAGATCTTCGAAAATGACAGCCGGGACCCACAGTTTAACGGGCCTTCCGAAACACAGAGGAATTCGATATGTATAAGATGGTCACTCATCCACAGAACAACCTCGGCAGGCGTAGCTTAACCTCAGAGATCGATCTGCGCGGCAATTGTTGACTAAGCTGAGATAATAAATATGTAATTTTATAAACTGTCAGCGCGTACCTGCACGATGTTCCGGTGCCGGAGCTGCGAGTGCAGCAGGATCTCCTCGTGCAGCGGCTGCACGTCGCCCAGGTTGCGCTCGGGGATCTCCTTGACGGCGATGCGCACCTGCGTGTTGAGGTCGCGCGCCGCGTACACCACGCCGTACGTGCCCTTGCCCAGCACCACGCGCTTGTTGCAGTCGTCCAGCTCGTACTCGAACTGCGCACACGACTCAATTTTCTTTTAGTAACTAAGAATCCGTATTCTTAAAACTTCTACAAGTGGTAAAAAAAAATGTGCTATCGGTGAAAGAGTAAATAACGTCTTCGAGAGCTTTGCTTGCACTAGCACGCCTTAGCGCCAATATTAAGCATTAAGTCAAGTATAAAAAAACCTTGACTAGTAGGAAACGAATTGATGAATTGAGTCGATCTATCTTTCAATATTGTATATCAAGCCTAAATAAATAATGACTTGACTTACCTTCAGTTGATCCTGCATAACACTAGTATCGAGATCAGTAACTTTCTCATGATCAGCTGTCAGTTCTCCGAGTAAATCGTGTAAACGTTCCCGACAGGATTGCGACGGCAGGAAGATTTGGAAGTCGTCAGAATTCTCACTCACGTACAGGAATAGACAACGTTCGTCGCGTTTGTATAAACTGGAATATGAAATACGCATTGTTACAATTTTTTTTTGACATTTAGTTTTACAGTGCGTAAGTTTTGCTAAAGTATCGTCTAGTTAACCTTATTGAAATCCCAAGAAGCAGAAATCTACCTATGTTTGCTGATATCAAACAAGAGGCTGTATTTTTTAAATAGAAAAGTAATTCAGATTTAGAGCACAATGTACTTATCATACATACTGGTACTATTGAAAGCTATAAACAAAGAGAGATTCTTGAGACTTAAGACTTGATTCATGAGACCTAAGACTTCATTCCAAAGTATATATAAAAAAGTTATCCTTACCTATAGCTCCTTATCATGTCAGAGGTGAACAACCAGCGGTGGACCTGCCGACACTCTCCTCTGATAGAATCGAGACAAAGGTTGAGGATCTCTACAGACTTCTGTTCAGCGCCCATATTGACGTTCACGTACGACGGCATGTATACTTTTGTTGTTTCTAATATTAACACCTGGAAATAAAACACACAGTTCAAGAATAAATTATATAAAATTATAATGCAACGGGTCTTAAACGCGATTAAAAGTTAAAGGTTAGGATATCTTATTTGTTTACCCGACGTTTCGATCGATTTGTATCGACCGTGGTTACAGGCTGGCTCGTTAAGACCCGTTGCGTTATAATATTATGTGTAAAAGTCGCGAGAGTTAAAAATTGTTTATCAATTATTACATACAAATATTGAAATAATATGTTAGAATCTTTTTGAGAGGTTATTTATAATTTCGAAGGTTGCAACTTTGTCTTAGCTGCATTCGATTTTTATTGTGATATTTGTATGTCCTTTAAATGTAGAGGAGAGAACAAGACAACAATTTATCAGAGTGCATCACTCACTAGTGTTTAGGAGGTAAATGCAGCATGATGGATTACCAAAAGAAAAGAAAGAACTATAACAAAGAGTAAAATAGTCTCAAATACGGTGTTCTACTTACAGGAAACCTAATGATATTTTCGCAGCTGCTTTTAGTGGCTTCCACGAAGTACTCCATCCAGAACGAAAACACTTGTTGTTCCGGCGATATCTCTTCACTTTTCCTAAATCTATAACAAAATCTTCGCATTATCTATTAAAGTACGAATCTATGTACAAGGTTATTATTCTATTAACACGCAATTATATTGACCGAAGCATGAATGAAGTATGTACAAAAAAAAACACAAATTGAGACGGTTAGAAAAACAATTTGATAACTTTATGTACATTTAAGAGCATGAAGACTTACAGTGTCAAATTTATAAAAAAATTATAAAACATACATAGTTTATACATATAGTAGTAGTATAGTACCTATATAAATTAGTATTTATAAATAAAAACACGAATAGGATGATGCATATTATTTAAAGGCAATATTTTAGTCGTAATCTTAAACGTTTTAGTAATAAAATCTATTTGAACTTGTGACAAAGTATACACATTTGAACACAGACGTTGATGAGCATGATTCAAATGCAAAAGCAAAACAGCTTTAGCTAGAAAACAACCAATCTTACATACCTGTCAATAAGTTCTATATTCCCAATAGTGGACTTGAGATACCAGTTGGGTGGTTTCAACTTGAACATACATTCCGCGGCCTGTATCGCCTTCACGTAGTCTTGTGCTAGTACTGAGATCTCAAAGAATGTGGCCACGTCCCAATAGTCTTTCAGAGATGATAGACTGCCTTTTTTACCTATTAAGTGGTTTAGTACCATTCCTAGAACAAACGAAGGCTATTAGCTGAGAAGGAAAGAGGGTAATGTTTTGTTAAATACGTATAATTAATCAGCGAATACAAAAGCTGGCTTCATTAATCCTAATAGGTTTCTTATTGTTTTAGAAAAATACTCTGTACTGTAAATAAAAATATATTTTCGTACTAGGATGCAAGCAACATCGCTCTAAAAGCGTATACCAGTGTATGGTGCACTCCACTATACTAACTGCTACTATATTACTGTCAAATTATTTGCAAAAACTCTCTTAAGAAAGCAAAATATAAACGTAGACCAATTAAAAAAATAGGCAATAACTCTTCAATTTACATTTCATAATTTTTGTATAACCGACTATCTATCGACGTCGCCTAGCTCAAATATAAAAAATAACATAACTATAATATTCCTAATTTATAATATCAAAAGCGACATGAGTTACGATCACATAAAATTAGTAATCCATTAGACATCTGTACGTCTGGCGGGGAGCCAGCTATAAAGTAATAGATAAATGTACAAACTGTCACGTTAAACAACGACATATAATAGAAGTATTTTTAGTATATTTAATTGATCTAATTTAAGTACGTGGTTATGTCGTAAAGAGCCGAATTTTCCAATTATTTCGTTCATGTTATATTACTTTCCGCGGGTCTAAAGCCCTTCATATACAAGGCTACGCGATATCCGATACTCAACAGTTTTAGTATTCTAGCGACTACCACCATACAAATCAGCGGAGGTCGACATTTATCTCGCAAAATTTGCGTAGCTTTATGTACGAAGAGCCTCTAGAGAGTAGGCAAGTCGTGGTATAGAGTAGTGAGGTCACTATGACACAATTCCATGGATATCATAATCATCGTCGAAGTATATTATCAGTATCTTAGAACACACAGAGCGACGAAAAATGCTAAGCTTTTCATATATTTCGTAACGACGAGAGATAATTCTCTTTGCCATGACAAACAATACCCATATTGTGTATGGCTTTGAATATCTATTGAAATGACATACCTATATGTTGTAGTTCCTGTGAATTTTTGAAATCATTTCCTGCTATAACTAAGAGTGTTGCCAAATTGATACCGGCGTATTCATTTGGCTGAACTTCAAAACCTTGTCTGTACCTGTAATATATAGTACAATGTATGTTACAGATCATTGTCCCTTCACTTTCGTTATGTGACATAAAATGCAATACAATATTATTCATTTAGAATTTGGGCTTGGGTACAAAAATAATCACATTAAATAGTCTGGATGTATAAATATTGCACTAAAGATCTATACTCTCTTTAATCTGTCTCGGTCCCAGTTAATAGCAAAATAGATAAAAAACAAATCGTATTTCGTTAAAGCCAAACCTTTTTCGTAGACTTACAAGTCAAAAAAATTGTTTTAAATTTCATACCAAAAAGGAAAATTGTGTTCAGAAATTTTACGATTCTGAATGAGTCAAGCGACTTTAGATGCTGTATTTCACAAAGAAGCATACAATTATATTTTCATTATAACTACGGGAAAGTACCGTTTCCTACAAATGATCTAAATACTAGAACAAACGTTAAACAGAAGATAAAACATACATACCAATGTATAGCATGGTTCAAGCTTTCCTTATCCGAGTGTTGAGATTCGACAAACTTATCCTTGTATATACGACCACATAAACACAACATATCGGGAAATCTGTTCTCTTTCTTCTCGAGCGCTTTGACGCACACTTTCAGAGCGTTTTCCCTGTCGCCTTCTTTGTTCCGCCTGAAAAACATACATAGAAGTATTAGTTATAGAACTATAACTATAGGGTGGCTTCGGTTTTAAGTTTGAGGACGTTTTTCGGTGTTACATGTTTTTAATAATAGTTTATCTGGTTCAACTATGAGTTGGCAATAATTGTTTCTAGTCTAAAAATGTGGTCTTTTTAGAAACAGTTTAAAAAACTATCTGACAAAGTAATAGCAAAAGAGAGATAGATATTTTTTCCCAATATTTTTACTTAATATGTTACCAATATGTATTGGGTGAAACATATTGGTAACATATTAAGTAATGTGTTACCAATACGTTATTTTGACTTAACATTAAACCAATTTCCGATTCACAAAAGGTAAATTTTCACTAAATCGCGAGAGTTTGTAGGTAACATCCTTATTATTGAGGTTTGAAACATACCTATATCCATGCACCTAGGTAGTAACAAACAATACCTACAATATATTCCAACTCGTGACTCGCACGTTTACTGCGGTTATTAATCTGTTGCGTATAGGTAATTGTGGTCGGAAAATCTTAGTGTCCTACCAGAAATGTACCTAGCTGCTAGGACTTTTGAACTTTCTGATAGGTAGTGAGCTCATTCATTATTATGGTGTAGAATGGGTTTCAAGATTTTACCGTAAAGGTTTCTAATAAAACGCATTCATAGCGCGAGTTTTGATAGAAATATATACGATTGTATTGCATTAAAACATCCATCACTAGCAAATAGAACGCCGGCGCTTACTATACCTTTTAAGAAAAACCAAACCCATGTTTTGTTTGGTACGAAACTAAGGTTTCCCAAGTTGTCAGAAGAAAAAATTTGTTTTGTTATAGATTGCATTGATCCCAATCGATAACAATAGTTATTTTTAGTGCAATAGATTTCTTAGAAATCATTCAATAGGTACTAGCTCTGCCGTCGTAAATCTAAACACAGTAACTTCAAAATATGCGTTTTGAGAAAAACGCGGTTGAAGTTTAATGGTTAATTTTTGCTCTCATGAAGATACTAATTATTGTATATTATTTCATGCAACTTTTAATGTTAGTATATAGTTAGATCTTTGATGCTGTATATATATATCTAGTATATTATTATTGTATAAATACCATAGAGTTGTCCAACAATATTTATTGTCCAACAATATTTACAATATTTGTATAAATAATAAAATTAGATAATGTGTTTTAAGCTAGGGTAATAATATAATATTTTTTTCTTTTTTAAGTTACAACACGGTAACTCAACGGTTACTGTGTTGTAACCAAGTTTTACCTATTACTGTGTTGTAACTTTGTAAAGATATTAACATTAGGGAAATTACGACACAGTAAGTATGTACATACTGTGTTATAACTATGTTTCTTAGAAATACGTATAAAATCAGTAATACAGTAAATGAGATACTGTGATTTATTCAAGTATTTGTTGTTTATTTATGAACAATATTTTATACGCAATCACAGTAACTATAGAAGCCGTGTTATAATCAAGCAAAAAAAGAAAAATTAAAATCTATTCACGTTAAAAAAACACAGTTAGTAGTGAGATACTGTTATTTAATTTAAAATAACACAGATACTGTATTTTTTATTAAAAAAAATGTTTTTTTTGTAAAAATACTGTGTTTTTATTTAATGTATTTCGGTAACTATCCATCGTACAAACAAACCGAAAACTTTCTCAAATAGCCCGCGGTCTCCTGATTCCAAAGAACTAAACAAACTATAAACACAGTAACTTACGTTACTGTGTTTACATTTACGACGGCAGAGCTGGCATCAATACAAAGTACTATTGTATAACACATTTCCGTATTAGAATAGCCAAAATTCTACACTCACCTATTCATAGCAAACGCGTACATAAACCTAATGATAGGCATATTCATATAATTCTTTCTATTCATGATGGTCTTAAGGTCATCGACCACTTGGACGATGGCGTCGTAGTCCTGAATCTCGCGGAACGATATGAGCATGCTGAGGATCGTGTCTCCGGAGAGAACGGCAGGGTCGTCCAGTCTTCGACGCATCGCGTGAAGGACCGAAGCCAGCTCTTGACCACTGTAGATCTCGCGGGCTTTGCGTAAATCTGATAGGAATTTCTCTTGGAGATGGGCTCTGAAAATGACGAATAAAATTTACTTTTTAATATCTTTTTTTACGGCTTTTAAGACTGCTAGAAGATAAAATTGCTTAAGAATAATTTGGCTGAAAAAAACAAGTGGTCTTATAGGGGATCAGTTTTTTACTTTTAAAGTATGATAACCAAAAAAAACATATCAAAATTGAAATTTAAAAAAATTGGTTAAAATAAGTGTTTGCTGAGCTGATGAAGAATTACTCCCGGAAAGGAAAGGTGCCAAATTATTCTTGAATGAGAACAGTGTTTAATTCGATCCGAGGAAGTAAAACGGTCGACGACCGGATTACTCTTTATTTGAAAACTGATATACCTAACTCCCCTTTTTATTAACAATAGTACTAAAGTATTGACACGAATAAACGTATAGAAGTAACAAGTCATTGACCTTTGCTACCATTGCATTGGAAGATCGTGGATTCGATTTCCACACGTAACAATTATTTGTGCTTTGTGACCGTTGTTTGTATGTTTGTAAAAGTCCCCACGACACAAGAGCAGTGCGGGAGTTGTTTTTAAGAAGAAAAAAATCCCCACTTTTTTTCTACCTATCTAACTGTAAAAAAAGGTACTGGCAGTTTAAACGTATATTAATATAATTACTCACTTCGTTTGCACCTCGACATCTTGCAGTATATTCTTCAGTCTCAAGGTCAAATGTTGTTTAGGGTCAGCGGCATCTTCTCCTTTAAACTTAGTAGCGGCAGGGTTGGTAGTAACGCAGGTACCAGCATCAGTCAGCTTGTAAGACACGAACAGGAAGTTGGGCAACGATATCTGAAGGAAAGACCAGTATTGAATGAGATGAGTAATTTGTTATATTCTTCTTAATTATGTAGGTATATGACGCATATTGTTGAATGAATTTCAGAGGAACTGTATAGGATAATGTTGGTTGGATTGTAAATATTATGTGGAGCTGAAAACATTGTGGGTAATAACATGAATTAATATAATTCTTCTGCTTTCTTAACGAGTGTTTCGTTATTATAGAGGGAGAATGAAATAATATTATTCGAATGTTAACAAAGTCGCATTTTACTTATTTTTGTGTCATTTTTATAAAACGACAAGACGTATGGATGTTAATGAACCAAGGAAGTTTGTTAGATTCTAACCAAATTGTGTTCTCTGGTCTTTGTTTACCTTTATAGGAAGAAGGCGTGATATTATGCATGTATGTTATATGAAATGCGAAGAAATTACATAAACATTACGGTAAAATTAAGCCAGAATTTTGTAGACTTAACACCTCTTTAAAATTAATTCAAAGTTTACCATCTGTCAACCTAGTATCTAAAACGTACTTGAAGGCCAGATTTCAAGAACGATTTTGCAAACAGATTCTTATCTCAAAACAAATAAAAATCGACCATTAGGATCCTGCAGCGCCATATACGCTTAAACTCATTGTATTTGAACAGGTATTGACTGGTACCAAATAGGAGTACAATGTATATTGAACAATAGAATATATTACATGGTTTCTAATGGAAATCCCATGTACTTGATTAGATAACATATTAATCCACATGAACTTTACAATGGGTTTGTGACGGGACGTGGAAAAACCCGATAGGATAAGTGGCCTTAAACAAATAAGGAATTGAGAGCACTGATTATCTTTTGGTAGTTACGTTTTACGTCGACTGTTATAATTATAGATTAAATACTACTAGTGCTTTGCTTAATGTAGGCCAATCATTTGTCTCCAAGGTAGGTATTGTTTTTAACTCGTTAGTATCCTATCCCGCTGCTGAGCAAGAATCTCCTCCCGAATGGGGGAGGGGTTATGCCTTGAGGCAACCACGCTGGTCAAGTGCGGGTTGGGGAATTTGCATGCCCTTAAGAAATGTTTGAAACTATTTGACTCCTACAAGGTCTCATCACGATGTTTTCCATCACCGTTCAAGAAATGGTTGGTGCATAAAATATATATTGCATGTATGAGTTGTTTAAATAACGTTAGTATGCAAGTAAATACGGTCAGGACTACGCAATACCGGACCTTCCACATACAGTGACACTTTGAGTTTAAAAATTAGGAAACCAAGCCCCTCTGAACCACACATTTCATCATAAATCCTTACAAACTACCTACAGAACTAGACCGAATAATAAAAATGTCAACCAGTAATTGAATTACAAGATATTTGAACTGTCATCCTAGAATGATTGGGCACAGGACAATTTGACAAATTGAGAGTAATAGCTGAGGTGCATTCAGGAACTACGTGGCAGATACTGGCTGATATTTTGAATAATAGGAAAATTGTATGACAACTACCTCTTTGGTGAGAATGAGAAACCCAGTGTTTAGTTAACTGTTTAAAGGTTTGTACCGTTTGGGGTAATTTTCTTTGTTTTGAGTCACTATCTTATTCATTTGTATATAATGGTATAAAAATATGTAAAGCCACTTGGGAAAAATAAACAAATGGTTGCAATTGTCACAGTAGTTAACTTTAGTTAAGCAATATTGAGTTCAGGTTAGGTTAGCCGTTGCTGTTCCCGCATAGGCTTTTTGAGCCACGAACGAAAGTCTATTCAATCTACCTGACCTGACTACCACCTTCATAATCTGAAATACGATGACTTTGTAATAAAAAGAAATAAAGAGGGTAGTTATAATTTCTTCTAAAATATGGATCTCCACAAATTATGCGCCCGCATCCCATGCGACATACAACGTCAAAGCGTCCCTGCTCCGTCGCTGTCTCCATTATAAAAATAGGATCAATTTACAATAACTACATGATACGATGGCGACTACATTGTCACAATCGTCACTTTAGCGCCGACCCCTCAGTCTCTCAAATGATAGTTACATTTCGCGACTTTGTCTGCATAACTTGACTTAAAATCTTTACATTGACGTTAGCTATAAACTATGTACATGCGTACCATTTTCTTCTGCCTAACTAACAAACAAACCACATTTTGTAATACTAGGGAAGTAAAGATCTAAGAAATTAGACAATAGGCTGACCAAACATTCATACAAAACAGTCGTAACAACACCAAGCTATAATTTGAGATTGGGTTTTTACACACACCAACCTTCGCAATGAATTGGCGAGTACAGTATAAACTGTTTCGCAATTATGCTGCCTTGGTACTTCTGCATACAGTTTATAAATTAGGAAATCACTTTGATAGTTGTTTGGTTAGTTAACTACTAAAAGATATATTGAGATTTGATATCAAGATAAATAGTCTAGTTTATCTCAAGGATGGTAAATAATGATGCGCATAATCATTTTTTCAAATGACCAAATGCACTAGCGATACAACCAATGCAAATTAACGACTGCAGTTAAACTTTAAGCTCTGTGTTTTAAGTGTGTTTAAATAAGACGAATGTGATGACAAGCAAAGGATAGATTGGAGTGAGGAAGTAGCCCAAACTAATCTACGTATCTCATTGTTATAGAAATTATAAGGATGTTGGTTAAATATTTAAATTATTGGAAAAACCACCTGAGTATCAATTGTATAGGTACTAAGTCTAATAACAGTAATCACACAATACATAGCCTTGTATTATTCACTTAATATACGAGACACTTCTTTTGTTTATAAGATAATAACATGTATGTTTACACAGGACTGCATCTTAAATTACTTTCTCGATTACAGTACATAAGCAAGATATGAGTTTAATTTATTGACATAGCGGCTCATTGTTATTGTCACTGCATTGAGACTTGAGAATAAATACGAATGGCTGGAAAAGCCAGTTTATTGACTTACGAACGGATGATAGAAAGGCTATCAAATAATAATAACATCCCTTTTTTGCGTCGGGGGTATAAAATACAAAAAAAAAATACTATGCGATTTGTGTGTATTCAAAACTGTATCAACATTTTTATTGATTTTAATTGATACACCTATTAAATATTTATTTAAAACTATCACCCCTATTTCTGTCACCAAGCAACCTGCTTTTCCAGAATGGAAAAATCACCATATTATATGACTACTAGCGGACCCGACAGACGTTGTCCTGTCTACACGTCTTTAATTTCAAAAATTTTAAACTTTTTTCAATAATCTAAACCATTCTCAGATCCCCTTGAACACACAAAAAATTTCATCAAAATCGGTCCAGTCGTTTAAGAGAAGTTCAGTGACAAACACACTTACAGAAGAATTATATATACAAAGATTTCTAATACGAGGTTTATGAAATAAACGATATTTTGAACTAAGGGTAGGTATATCAATATTAAGGGGATATTTTGTCGTTTATCTAGGAAGAAAAGGAGTACATCTAGTTCCTTTATTTTGCCTGCTACGAAATGCGTGCACGTGCACTCAACACGTGCGTAGAAACAAATCGTGGCAGGGGCAGCCCCGACTTTTATAACCAGTTGCTTAGTTTATTTAGTAAATCAACAGTAATTATGCAGCATTTATGCAAATAAATGTACAGAAAATCTATTGAAATTTTGTCTAGATCAAGGGTATTTTATGCTACTTTTTAATAGACCGAAATTGGTTGCAGATGGTCTAAATATCAATATAGATTGCAGGTCAATGTATAATTTATAGCTGTCTACAGCACGGGTACATTTCAATGATTGCCTATACAAGAATAAAATTATATTGGTTACATTGATGTCAACAAACTTTATTTATAAATGTGTTTTCAATTTAGATTGTCTACTGAGCATTGTGGGCAATGTGGTTATTGTTTTTTTATAAATAAAACCTAATGACAGTATATTTTGTTAATTAAAACTATGACTAATTATGGGTGATGACCACATGCAGGATATGGAAGCCAAATAAAAATAAATGAAGTGGAAAATATTTATCAGGGTAAACCACCATTTAAGGAGCAATGTCCAAACTATCTTGTATGTAGAAGGATATAACTAGAGGGATAATAATACTTAATTAATTCAGTTTAATGCTGATAAATGTTTTATCTCTTTCCTATTATGAATGAGTGAAAGGAACAAAACCATTCTATGGCTTAGTTTTAATTTAAATCATGTTTAATGATGCCGTAACATATTAATATAGTCAATATATTTTACCTTAAGCCTCAATGTGGAGTCTGCATCAACATCGTTATATAGCAGTACATTCTCTTTCATGTCAAAACTCTCCCGCACTCCGAGATGGTACAGCAAAGAACTCTGCTGCAACTGCACGCTGAGGTCCACCAATGCCACATCGGCATTGTAAAATGTATCCAAAACATTTGTCTCACCAAAATCAAGCTTTTCAAACTGAAAAATAAACAACAATTATTACATAAATACATCACATCCCATTTTTTATACTTGAAGTTGAAGGTGTGGGAAACACAATTTAATTTGCTGCTTACATTTTTCTGTGTTTTATAATTAGTGAGAGGGAGTGAGCCTATTGCTGCTTTTATTGAGAAAGAAATATTCTAATACCAATTAGAAAAGATCAATAGTCCTTTGCCAAATCCACAATTGGAAGCCGGGACCTTATCATCAGCAGTGAGATACACTATTGATTGCTCCACAGACAATTATTACGGAGGCATCAGGAATTTAGACAGAGTTATGAGTTAATAATGTGTGTTTAAGAAGGTTAATCTACAAGGTCATGTTGTCCAGAAAGTAGTAAAATAATAATTTCAATTGGCTTAAATACCAATTGTGAGAAGTATGTAGTTAGCACTACATGCTTGCATTTTTGTACTAGTTCCATGGAACAACGGATAATCTTGGAATTTAAATTCTAAGAAAACTGTAGGTTGCAAAACAACATTCTATTGGATTATAAACTTGATTTAAAGTGTGGTGCAACTGTTTCTTTCGTTAAACAAATATTCTTTAGTTGCAGTATGCAAGTAAGGAAATCAAAGTTCATTCATAAAAACAAATAGGGAAAACTTGAAATATTAGTCAGCTGACTGCCATCTAATAGTTTATTTTTAAAATAAGATACCAACTAGCTGTCTACAGGTAATTTTTCAACGTCAATATACAAAATTAATAAATGCATTTACATTTTAAATGAACACCGCCAAAACAAACGAATAAAATTCGCACTCTGAACAGGAAAGTAATAGTTGAAGGACAAATCAAACTGAACTTTTTGTTAACCATTGTGACCAAAGTACCAAGTTTTAAATCTATATTTGTATTGAAACTTACATGTATGTGATGTAAATTTGCGTTGACTAGCTCTGATGCCAACCGAACTTCTTCCAAAGCCCTTTTTCTGTGAGCAAGGTTTACTGTTTGTGTTACATCCAAAACACATGCTATGTCCATACGAGGTCTCTGGTTCGAGCCACCAGGCTGCACTGTCGCGTTAGACCCATCGCTGCAAATACTCTCGCAGATGCTTCTCACTTCCCCTACAAAATAACCATAACAATACAATACCAAAACTGTCACACGACTCCGAAAACATAGTTCACAATATCGCACCTGTATCTTCTAACGCCGAGGAACTGTTCCCAGCGCCGAATGTTATCATTTTCTCACGTGTTTATTAACATTTGGATAGTTTATACACAGATTTCACATTCAATTTACGCAGCATAAAAAATACATTCCACAACAAGTATTCGCGAGCTTGTGTTATTTAACGTTAGTGATGGGAATAGTACACATTCACAACAGTTCACAACACACAAAATAACACATACCTGCTATGAAACTTTTTTATTCCTTAGCTACCTGCCTTATAGATTTTTGTTTATTAATTATGGGTATTAATCAAAAACAATTACAATTTACGAATATTTCATCTAATAATTGCAAATTAATTATTTTTTATTATTAGTTGCTGCTTCTTGCAAGCGAATGAACATGTAAGTTTTCAATGTTTAAATAAAATAAAGTTACAATAATTTTATGATATTTAAATGGTAAACCCACAAAAAACTTGGTCTATTTATAAACATAGACTCAACATTCCTGTAAGGTGTATTTTCAAACATCACTTAAAAAATACCTTTCTTACTATTCCTGATACTCGTAAAGTAGTCTTAACGCTACTAATTCTTAATATATCTACTAGAAGAAAGAAAATATTTTTGATAACTATAAAGTCACTTTTCGACGTATAACCTTTTCCTTAATTTAAGTTTTTTCCACTGATTCTTGACTATCTTTCTACTTTATATCGATGAGTCCTTTAATTGGTAGTCCTACTTCTATACTCTCCTTATTCCTTCCAATTAAATTAATAATGGTTAAAAATATTATGTACTTTGTGTGCTTAGTACCACGAACATTGTGTTTTATTGTGTTTCGAGTGAACATCACTATAGTTGACCTTGGCGGCAAAATGATGCGCCATCTATACTGAAATATCTGAACTATAGAAATTACTTGCCGAAAATAGTTCCTACTTTTTTTACTAGATGTCACTATTAATATCTTAAGTAAAAAAATGGAAATTTTCTCATATTTTTTATCTTTTTAATTGCCTATTCTGTTTCAACGGCCTTCTCCTGGTTTTTCAAACATACCTATTATTTATTGTTTCTGGTTATCCATCCAGACACGCATTCGTCTAGAATATCCGCTATCTCTGTTTGCTTTCAATATCACGCAAACAGTTCCCACTCGTGTAGCATTCTTTCTTACTGTACTACTTGACAATGCCTTTACCTAACTAAATACCTATTTTTGGTCAAATATTTACTCATATTTACCAGTAGGTAGGTACCCTATCTGATTTACTATCCATCTGCCTAGATGACTGACAGCATCGGTTTCGTTATCCAGCACTAAGCATAAGCACTTAGTAGGTAAATAGTATCCAATTGCACATTACCTAAAGAGATTAATGCTTTCTTCCTAGATTAGCTATTTTCTTCGCCTATGAGATTGGAGGTTAGGTGGCCAACTAGTTTTCATTAATATCTTACAGTAGACTTGTTTCGTTTTCTTCTCCTATTTATTACTTCAAAGTACGCAACAGGTACTTTTGCTATAACTTTTATAAACGGGGTTTAAGTTTAAAATAAAAGAAAATACAGGCATGGGCCCAGTAATAAATTTGAGTCACTATTGATTTATTATTTTCTCTATATTATGTATTATGTACCTATGTGGTGAGAGAGATAAAGTAAGTATTGACAAATTTTCCAATACATTCCTATTTTTTTATATCATTGGGTAATATTACTTATTAGCGCTTATATAATTTCGTCAACTATTTTTAAAGATATACCTACCTAACATTATCCAACCCGAATTCCACATTCGGCACCCGAAAGTACCGCGCGATTTTAGATAAAAATCGCTAACCCAAAACAGACAATGGAGGTTTTAATGCCAGTCAGGTACTGGTCCTGTACGTATAGATACAACTGCATAGGCACATCGTAGATGGTACAATTACACTGATATCCGAATACCAATCATTCTTCCAAGGTTTTTAAAGCAGTGGTTCCCAACCAGTGGTCCGTGGAAGTCAAAATATGGCCCGCAAATGATTTTAAAATTAAAAAGATTCAAGATGATTTAACTACACTTTATTTTAAATACATATACTTACATAGTGGTCCCTGCTTACAAGAATAATATAAAAGTGGTCCCGGACTAAGAAAAGGTTGGGAACCCCTGGTTTAAAGGAAACATCTCCACGACCTTTACTTTTTGTTTACGATACTGTTTATCGTCCGTAAATACAGTCCGCGGTATGTTTATGATGCTGTATTTTATACAAATGACTACATAATAACCAAGATTTTTTTAACTCAGTGGAATATGTTTACCGACTTCAAAAAGGAGTTTATGTTCGAACGATTGTTTTTGTTACGTACCTATGTTCATTTTTACAGTTCCGTACCCAAAAGGTATAAATGTCTGATCACTATTTCCGATACCTCGCTGTCTGTCTGTCTGTCGATCGGGAGGCTGTGATAGTTAGGAAGTTGAATTTTTCACAAATCTTATACAAAAAAAAAGTAATAAAATAAAGGGTTAATCCCACACAACAAAATTTTGTCGTTTTTATGAATATAACACGGAACCCTTCGTACGCAACTTCAACTTGAACTTGGTCGGTTTTTTATAGAAAGTCATTGCCCTTTTGATCTTTAAAGGCGTAAATATTGTTGCAAGAAAATGCATAAGTCTCGTCCTGATTAACTTAGACGTCAACAAACATCATTAGTAGAGTGACGTAACGTTTGTTTTAACCGACAATTAGCCTGCGACAGTATTTCTAGCTAAGATTAACTCTAGTTAAAAGATAATTCTGCAGCAACTAACTGTGCACCACTGTGCAACTTAGATGAAGGGCAACTTTCTTCGTTTGTGGTTAAGTGAAGTGAACAGATTCAACTGTTAAAAGCTGGTAGGTAGGTAAATATTTATGATTGGAAAACTCCTTAATGTTAGCCAAGATTACTAGGTCCTGTACCTTCCGGCTGGGACGCGGAGTATCCAATTGGAGGTACCGCGTCCTGGCCACTTTATGGTGACTGTTGAAGGAACACCGTCAGATTTTTAGTCGGTATGCCCAAATTTAAAAGCCGGAACGCCTAGCCGGCGGGAGAGCCCAACAGACCCCCGCTACCTCCCTGGAGCGCGGGACATGCAGTAATGCATTTTCCTGACGAAAAAAAAAAAAGGTCCTGTACCTTCTTAATAATACCAGCACGGGTATTTACACTATTTGCAATACATATTCTGAGATAATAATATGTAACGCATAGGTACTTTCCCTTGAGTGTGTATAAAGTGCAAGGGCATAGTGCTAAAGAATGTTGAAAGTCTTTTAAAATCAAATTTAGCAGTCGTAAACACACAATAGCACTTCAATAACTCGTTAAATACAAAGAATGTGCGATTATTCAGACGGGCAAGGATAGTCAGAATAATGAAAAACAGATGTAAATTGGTAGAAAATAAATATACATTTACTAATAAAGTTTTATTTATAAATAAGTATTCTTTCAGTTAATAGGTATAAAAAGGTAGTAAAATTAATCTTTCAAGTCATGAAAAATCACAGTTTTATAAATATTTTACCTTAAAATAATGATTACAGGTTTACGATAATAAGTACTGTTAACTACTAATACAATTCTAATACATATTTTTTTAAGGTTTGTACTACATCAAAACGTTTACACTTTGGCCAATCTTTGGTTTTCGGAAATCAATTGTAGACTTTATTATCATTTCCTATAACATAATCGCCAGAATATAAAAAAAAACCTTAAACTAAACCAATTTGCTTACATAAAATACCTTGTATAATGTATATATTTAAAACAAAAAATTACAATATGATTTGTAAAAGGTTAGAGATGGTAGATCTCCCTTCGGTTGCTGCTACCCTAGTACTTTACTTTCCAAGAATGATCTTGCGGGAAGCGCCGAAGCTCTGTCCAGATTGGCTGGCCAACTTGTTGGTGCCAGCTTGTAGACCAATGACTGCGTTACCAGCTCGAAGAACATCTTCGCTGAACTCACGACGGTTTTCTTCAGCTGGCCTGGGACCAAGGAAAGGACCCCTCCATTCAGGGTGCTTGTACGCCTGAAAATAAAAATACAACAATGAAGAAACCTACGTTTTTGTTCGCGAATTTAAATGTATTTTTTTGTGCTAAAAGTAAGTTCATGAATAATTTTATATTTGCAAATAATCTTCTTTCAAGGTCTCATTTAATATTTCGTAATATTTTATTCTTGACTACTAAGAAAAATGTGACTGCTTTGCATATCTGAGAGATTGTTTACAGACATTGGAGGAATGTAGAATCACCAATCGCAACTAGCTAACTCGTAGACTGCGACCCATCCACAGTCCACGCTATTGGCTAGTTGCGGTTTAGGGACCTTTTCGGGACTGCCTAGGTCTTGCATTGCCATCATGGTGTAAGGCCTAGGCAGTGCATCGGAATAAAACTTCCAAAAAAACGTTAGGTAATACATACCGTCCTGCCCAAAGCGAAGATGGTCTGTGTGACAAGAGCAATGTTCTTCTGATCCCACAGATCTGTTGACTGGAACAGGTCTACATCAGGCACTCCGTACTTGACGCAGGCTGCCTGGAACCTAGAAACGTGAATTATAGTTAGTTAATCTCTTACTTTATTAGTGCCCGGTTTCTGTGTACATTTAGCGGTAGTTTATCTATTCAATAGCGTTTTTTTTATATAATTCAAACGCTATGGAATAGATAAACTACCGCTAAATGTACCTCAGAAACCGGGGGTAAATCTTTTAATCCGGTCACATTGTTTCTAAGTAGTGATAATTTCTGGCTTGTTCGATCAACTTGAAATGACATTGGTTTGTTTATTATCTACTAAGTACTAGGATTTTAATGCCTAGATTTGAATAATCCAACTGTCTGACTATCAAATGACTTTAACACTTTATCATTAATTCTGTGTGCAACGAAACTGAACCTAATTTAAAATGCATAGTAATTATGACTATACTTTTTATTCTCAAGTACGTATTATACTTGTAATTTGAAAACCAGTAAATGATTTTGTTTATACATACGACTTATTAGGAGATATAATGAAGGGAATGGATAAACCTGAAGGTTCATTGAAAGTGTGCGTAACAGATTTGAACGTATTTTTTCCTTGTGACAAAACCTTCACTTTTGGTTTTGGTTTATTTAACGTACCAGGAAACTGTTGCATAAATAAAAGTAAAGATATTTGAACAAATACGTGTCTTGCGGATACCAATCCGGTTGTCAACTTGCCAACGATAATAAATGGATCAAGTTCGATACGGATTATGACGTCATTATCAATTCTCGAAGGATCAAAGTAAGGATTCAAAATATAAATACTTCTTCGCAAATATCTTAGACTTTGGGAATTGCCCAGAAGCTAGGTGTGGACTAGTATTTAATAATTGACTGGAAGCGTTTAAAAACGAAGATCTGAAGATCGACTTCAAGAAATATGATTTGCTTGATTGTTGTAGGTACTTTGCTGAAGTTAAAATTCGTTATGTTATTAAGTAAAGGTGTTTCAAATTCCATTTTTTTTAACTAAGTACAAATTTTAATTTCATAGAGCCTCGTGAACCTTGAAGGTTTGTCAATATCATCGGTCAATAAACTTGACCAAAAACAGATATGGATGAGTACTGCTTTATCATATAGTACATTGGGTGTATGAATGGAGTACTTTACACGTGGGATAGCCGATAATGGCCACGCTATAATCCATTAGATAACCACGGGTGGTCGAATATAACCTTCAGTTCTGAACATCTATATAATAATAAAGTAATTGCTGATAGATCCGTTCTACGATTGTTTGTAGATAGTGAGATACAGTATTAGGTCCATTGGATTCTAGCTAGGGAAAAGGTATACTGTAAACCTTACCAATTCCCCCCTTAGAGAAGCGCAATTCATTAAAGATAAGGGCTTTAATAATAATTATCATACAATTTGGATGATTTTCAATTCTACCTGCCTGAAAACGCCTGTCGTTTTAGTTGTTGTCATCGTAAATAGTGCATACTATAATCAAAGAACCTGTGCTAAGAAAACATCCCTCCTGCTTCATATGCTACCCTAGTAACTTACTGGCTGATATTGTCCATGTATTTATAGTCTCCGCCAGACACGTTGACCTTGGAGATGATGCCAGGTTGAAGACGGTTCATCAACTTGCAGAGAATGATGCCATTTCGCAGGGCATGCTCGTAAGGTTGGTCAGGGAACTTCTCCCCTATGACAGCCTCAATCCATTGCTGGGCTTCAGCCTCTTTCTCGGGCTCACGTTTTCCCGCGCACTGGAAATAGAAAAACACAATTTGAGTGTTTGTAAGGAACACACATTTGAACATGCTTGAAAGATTGACATAGTTCTAAAAACATTTCCGGGTGTATGTTGCTTTATTGATTTTTGTAATTGTTTGGACTTACGAGCAGAAAAACATCCTATTCTAATTTGTCAGATATTTAACATACTGATAAACCTACCTCCTTAATTCATTAGTTTACAATCTGAATAGGTATAAGCTCAATTTCGCAAAGACAAAGAGATTTTGACAAATCATGTAGAGGCCCTAACTTTGTAGACCATTTTTCAGACACATAATGTCAGTAAAGATTATTTTCACAAGTTTGTAATGAAATTATCGATGTTTAATGTTTATAGAAACAACTAACGCCATTAAAATGTGCAGCACGGGTTAAACTAATTATAATTCAATACCCATCTTCACCTAAACGCAATAAATTACAATGATAACTATTTAAACAGTACCTATGTGAATTTAGTTTAAAATTCACGCCACAGATGGATTGTTCGCATAACAGTCGGGAAAAAAATGTGACTGATTGTTCTTGAACAGAACGCAGAGATACTTGCAGTCACTGATAAGGAGCGCGTTGATATTGAACCTTGGGTTGCCTTTGTTTTTATATATTTACTTACTACTAAAATCATTCAGTCATTCAAAGAGGATACACACGAGTGGTACAAGTACTAGCGGTTTATTGTGTTGTGAACACGGTGTGACAATGTTGTTAATATTTCTCGGCTCCATACTGCTGTACTCGGCTGTAACAGCCCATCCTTTTATCGCGTTATTCCTATTTTTCTACATCCCTAAACATTTTTCTTTATTGTTGTAATTATCGTAAAGTAATTTATTGTTAGTTTAATAAGTGTATTTTAGGGTAACGATACAAACGACGTTAAGAAAATGTTATGGATAAGGAAATAGGTTTTCAAGTGCAAGACAGTGACTTCAGTATTTATGGGATTTTCTATATTAAGGTATGTTTAAGACATTTTATGATTACTTTAATATTAATATCTGTCTATTATAATTTACTAGCGGCTCATCCCGGCTTCGCTAGGCTTAAAAAGTTATTTTACAAAAAAATGTTTAGGTACAATTTTTACACATAAACCTTCCTCTTCAATTCTATCTATTAAAAAAACACATCGAATCCGTTGCGGAGGTTTTAAAGATCTGAGCACATAGAGACAGATATCAAAAAGCGACTTTGTATAAACTATGTAGTGATTAATTACATATACTTAATAACACGCTATCCATCGTGAGTTTTCGAACGCTCAAACTATGAGATAGAAGTTGTACACAGGCATCTATAGTTTATTAAAACTGATAGAAATATGCAACACATCAAAAATATTCTTTTGTATGATTAAAACAATAAATCAGGTCCTAACGATTTTCATAACATAAGTGTGAATTATTTGCTAGAGTCACTGAGTAATTGTTGTTGTAAAGTATTCCTGTTTGCTCTTAACCTTTTCACCGCCACGGACGTTAAGAGACGTAAAATTGAAAATCGCTCACGACGCCATCGACGTGATAGCACGTCAAAAATATCACTTTTTTATAGTTCAAAATAAACATACAACAATACGTTTCAAGTGTTTTCTTTCTCCTGTTATTATTACCTAAACATATTTATTACATTATTACACAAAGACATATAATAATTAGACAGTTGTACCTGAAAAAAAAACAAAGTAAATCATCATGCAAAATGTATAAATTTAGCCCGCAAATCCACGCCACAGACGTGAAGACGCGTCAACTAGTGATGTGCAAGGAAAAGGACTACAATCTAAACACTTTATGCAATATTTCGAAAACAAATTGAAATACTTCACTCCTTTCTGAAAAAAAAATTTTTTGTCTGATATGTTTTAAATTAGATTCAATACAAACCTAAATATGTAATAAAACTACCATATCTAGTGATAAACTCATGACTAAATAAGTGCAAATCGATCATTTTGTGGCAACTCTCGCGCATCTCTATTAGCGGAATCCCTTACAGTGCTTCGTACGCCACTGACGGAATCAGACGGCGCGCTCTGACGTCACCCGCGCTGCTGGACACTCGTAGTGTTGTTGCAATACGTTATTAATAATAGGTACATAAATTCTTGTGTATAATAAATTTTTCGTACACCATCTGCGCCACAAAAATGTCTTCAAGTCAAATGACGACAGAAGAGCTGTTGAGAGTGTTAGAAGGTGTAGAAGTGTGTGTCAAAATAAATTTTATAGACTAGAAAAATATTACGAAAATTTTATTTCTACATTTATTAAAATCGTAAGATACGAGTACGAAACAATTGTGCAAAATTGAGTATTGATTATAATTTAACGTATTCAGATGAATGATTAAACGTAACGATATATTATACTTCACTCCGACTTGCCACACTGGTACATCTCTAATATAAGGCGGCAAAATTTGAAATCGCAGCGCTGACCACGCCAGTGGCGTTTCTTAACGTCAAAAGGTGTCGTCACAACTGGGATTAGTGCTGTGACTTTTTGAATAAAATATTTGAATTAAGTACTTTTTTTATGCAAATTGTTCGTGTATATCATTGTTATTTTTGGGTAATGAGTACTGAGTAGTGTAAAGTTGACACATGGGAGAAATTCAATAAAATTTTGTGGTACTTTTATGCAATTTTTACTCATAATATAAGAACACGTAAAATTAATCGAAGTTTTATCGATATACACTTTTCCCGTGACTATTATTTTGTAGGTATAAACGAAGGAATTTATTGCTTGGCGTGGGGAACACCGATTTTCAATATTACTCTGGCGGTGAAAAGGTTAATGCTCTTTTAAAGGATAAGTTAAAAGTTAAAATAAGTCAGTTTTTCCCATGAATCACGTATGATTCATACTAATTGTTTAACTTATGTGTCTAACTGTCTAATAAAAGGACATTTAATAGAACTATTTATTTTTCTTTTAACATATTAATGGCATACTAGTAAAGAAAATAATATTTATGCAGTATTTATGAACATCCATTATTTGAGTTATTTATTTTTAAATTATTATTGTAACGCCAAGCGTATAATTAAACAATAGAAAGAAAAGGATAGAGAATATAATAAGAAGCTGGCTATAAGAATGTTTGCCAAATTAAGGAATAACGTGTAGTTTACTGTTTAGTTATCATTTGAAAGATATTTAGTGATCAAAATGCGGATGTTTAGACTCTTCGCAGACAAAATAAAACCATTTTCTTTCGCGTCATAGATATACATAATCTAATCTAATCCTCTTCTGCTACTTACTATATCAATGTGAGAGTTAGTGAGGATGAAAATTTTGTTCTCTTTCAAGCATAAACTATTAAATGGATTTTAATTAAATTAAGCACACATATACCTGCCTATGTTATAGTATAGTTTATAAATTGGATTAAAACATAGTTTAAATGTTTTACCTCGTGATTTTTTTTACGCAGACGATGTCACAGGCTACAGCAGAGAATTATGCTAAAATTGGCCATAGTTAAACGGAAAGGATCCAACCCACACTATTAAAACACTCCTTGAAGTTAAAATTTTAATATCACGAAAACAATCCAAGTAAAATTCAAACCCGCCATGAAGTTATAGTCCTGAGTTAGTCCCCAAAGTTAAAGTGGAGAATCAATGACGGAATACGATCTGAATTTTAAAGTTAAATATCTCGAAACTACGTCTGTGTGGGTTGGATCGTTTCCGTTTAACTATGGCCAATTTATGTCCCTAAATGCTATATGCTTAAGTTTATTATTCAGATGCACGAAGTATTAGGATAAAAACTTAGGGCTTATTATTCTTAATATCGCTTAACCTCAAAATGAGTCAAACAAAACAAAGTGCGTCAAATTCTTAGAATTTTTTTGCACATATTTATTTTGTATGCATCATAAAACTTAGTGATGTATTGTTGTTATTGTATTCAAAGTATGGAAGCGATTGTTACTTGTATGACCACTGAATATATTATTGGACCCATATTTGAGGAAAATTTATCTTTAGTTGTTTATTAATAGTGATTGCTGCGTCAGAACTCTCAGTATTTTATCAATAATTGCCAGGATTATTGTTTAAGTAGGAACTTCTAATACAAACTACTTCAATTGAGTATATATGTTACTGTAAAAGCCCGAACTGTGGTAAATCCTAAGATTTTCCGGTAAAACCTAAGATTTACCAACTCTCAATGGTAAAAGTCCGAACGTTCTTTTATTTCGAACTTTTACCACCATTTAATTGGCAAATCTTAGGATTTACATAATGACACGGTAAAAGTTGATAAAGTCATATTGTAATGTGTTTGAGCCGTAATATTGCTAGGGATATAATTATATGCCGTAACATAATTATAATGAGAGTTTGAAGATGTCGCCGGAGCCCCGCTTCGCGGGGCTCCTCCTTCTGGGTGGTTTAAAAAAAAATAACCACGAAGGCTGAGGTGGGAGCTTCGCTTCGCTCGCTCCCACCTCAGCCTTCTAACCTAACCTACCCATGTCGGTTTGCCGAAAACTCCTTCTTTATAACTATTAAATTATTTTATATTAGCTACATTTACCTGCCCTTGAGGTATATCCTAAGATTTACCAAGTGAATAGGGGTAAAAGTTCGAAATAATAGAGTTATTTGGACTTTTACCGTTGAGAGTTGGTAAATCTTAGGTCTAACCGGAAAATCTTAGGATTGACCACAGTCCGGGCTTTTACAGTAACATATATACTCAATTGAAGTAGTTTGTATTAGAAGTTGTTGCTTTGTAAATTACCACTCGCTTGCAATATTGCAAGCGAGTGGTAATTTACAAAGCAATTTCTTTTATAGGGTTCCATACCCAAAGAGCTTATCCTTACCCTTCAGGACCCTTCAATGCCTGTCTGTCACCAGGCTGCATCTCGGGAACTGCGATAGTTCATTGCACACGAGTCCAAGTCGCAATTGGCTCGTTTTATTCATAAGTATTTATTTGCATATTTATTTTCTTAACTTAATTTTTGATAACTTATTTATTTACACAACATGCAGCAAATGATACAATCCTTCTAGAATAATTACATTTTCAAGGATCTTTGTTGTACCAACTAATTTCGTGAACGTTAGCGTTAAGGGGTCTACCGAGGTTTCCTTTTATTTCCTAAATAATTATATTGGAGCTTTATGAACAAATAAAAGTTTTTAACACCATGACCAATTAGACTCTGACAAGGAACTAGACCTATTCCTATAACTAGCCAATTCATAATTTTTCTTATTGTTTTGTAACACACAGTATAATATCAGTATAAAAGACAAAAATCACTAACATTTACGTACCCTGTACTAACGCCATCTATTGGAAGAGTTATAAAATAGATATAATTAGTGTTGTAAGTTTACATGTTTCTATTTGCAAGTTATATAGTCGCTTAGATTAAGTTTAAGTATCTTAAACACAGATGTCTACTTAAGCGCTTTTGATAACGTTAAGCTGTTATTAAAATAAAATAGCTATTAATAACACTTAATCGTTAGTGCTTATCACTTTTACTTTATCAGTTAATCTTGTACTTAATGACATTGGTGAAAGTAAATGATTATTGGGTTATTAGGATTTTCCTTTTAGCAACGAAAACTTAAGGCGCTATTTCAACCTTACTGTGATACGACTCTATCTTATAAGGTACAAAGATTGTATTATTAATAAACTGAATTTATTGTAGTATGATGTAAAACTTAAATTTATAAGTTTTTCAACTTGCATGTTTTATCCGTTTTTACCGATTTGCAAAAGACACATCATAGGTTTAATATAAGGCAGTCAATATGATATGCAAATTTTAAATGGATTTATTAAAGAGCGCCTATAACAATATGATACCCAAGATTTCTAACTGCGGATAGTTTGCAGGTTTTTTTTATGAAGGCAATTATAAGTTACTACACATTGTTCATTACCCTTCTATGCGTATGTTATACTGATTTCAATATTTTTATGTCGAATTTAGTAGTATTCACTGAGCCTATGACCAAGGCCAGTATAACCTACGCCTGAACGTCAGGGATTCAAAGGTAAAATGCTTGGTTGCGTTAAATCCCGTATCCTATTAAGTAATAAATATGCAACACTAAAGTTTAAAAGTTAAGAAGAAAACCATTTCTAGAAAACCTATTTTGTTATCTTTATTACAATGTTTGTAATCTCCGACATTTCGGTCAAAAGGGTCATCAGATGTTTATTAATCTGGCGATTAACTCCACGATTAACCAATAGATGACCTATAGATAGTGTAAATCGCTTATCGTATGCACTTGCGCATGACGCGATAACATTCTATCACCAGTCACCACCTGCTGCAGTGTAGTTTTATATATATCTGTTTATATTACCTAATCTAGCCTGCAGCAAAGCTTCGTACTTACATACGATTTTGCTTGATAGTTTTATTTGACAAAGAGTTCAAGTTAGTGAGTAATAATGGCTCTTAACTGTAATAAGATGTATAGTTAGATGGTAAAGTCGTTATAGAGTTTCTTAATATTCGTAAAATCAAAGCTCTGATTTTAATGGTGCGTTTAAAATCACGTTTTATATAATTGTATTATTCGACCGAGGTGTAATTTCTTTATGAAATGAGTTTTGGAACAAGTAAAAATCATGGTTTGAGTATGTTGAATTCAATGGTTTAAATTACTGCTCTATCGAGAAAAACTGTACCTATGCGTAAGAACATTACATGTTTGACCGCATTAGTTTAAATTATTTTAATTATACTTGTAGTGGTACACCTTGGTATTAGTTATTTAGATTACCCACTAAGTCAACCTGAGTTTGAAAAATTCACGTTGAACAGCTACATAACTGCGGCCTAATTAAATGGTTTATGGTTTAGTCTCTACAAAAATGATGGAAACATTTATTTCGTGGTTTAAACTGTATTATTTTAATCATAAAAGATTATTAAAAGTTATACAGACACAGTTTTAAGTATTTGGTTTCCTGAGAAAATTCAATCAATTGACCTTGAAGACCGAGTAAAATAAAGGTTCTATCTTTTTGAAACCAGCGGTAACTACTTAAGGACAGTAATTGCTAATTTCGAAATACAATAATTTTATCATTAGATCAAACTTTTAACATTATGTTTTATAAAAAATAATCGCGATTACACATCAGAATGACGAAGAAGCAGCAACCGTTAAAAAACCACATAGTTTTTCGAAAAAAGATAATAACAGTTTTCATATTTTCCCATACCTTATTTTGATAATATTTCTCGTAATGCAATATGCATTACCGTTCTGATTACCAGGTGAATATCTCAGGGGTTTCCCTCCCGGACATGCCAAGTTCCTCTGGCGATAAGCCAACGTTATTTTCAGAACAGATCGAGTATCTTTCAATCCTAATATATACATTATAAAGCCATATTCATAACGTATGTAAACTGTCACGTCAGATTAAGTTAGTGGTACAAATAAATCTTCTATGTTTGGACGACAACACGCTGTACATATTAATAGATATATGGTGTTGTTAAAATGTAGTTGTTGATGTTTCTACTGCTTTATTTACTGCGTTGGTTTTGTCTTGGTTAATAATGATTCGTTTTTGCTCGCAACTCCGTCTGTGCTGAAAGATTTTTTCGGTTATAATTCTAGTGCCTTTTGAGTTAATAATGCAGCTTTCCGCCTAATTTTGTGGTAAAATAGAAATAGAAAAAGAAGTCAAATCTCTCACATTTTTTGCTCTTTTCTATAAATATTAATAAATTCTTAACTCTGAGATTAAAATTTCGTTACATTAAATTACTATGTATTGTGTTCAGTTTTTTTAAATAGTCATCATTAAACGTCAAGTATGCACATGAAAAACCTATACATTCCATGTGAAATTGTTTATTGCGTCCATAAGTAGTCAGAACAAAACATGAATTTAAATATAAACATCACTGTATTCACTTCACAGTGTAATGTAAATCAATATAATAACTTTAAAGTTATGGATAACCATCACTTTTCAGGTATTATTGAAAAATATCATAATCATAAATATTATAGGCGTCTTCAGACAACTCTACATAATTATATCCGCGTTAAAATGGATAGCATGTGTACGTAAATTGTACAGGTCCATTAATATGTACATACATAATATGAAAGTGTGTTGGTCAATTTATCCTTCTTTCACGGCAAATTTGCCAACCACCGGTTCCTGGGGTACATTTAGCGGTAGTTTATCTATTCAATAGCTTTTAAACTAATATAAAAGACGCTATTGAATAGATAAACTACCGCTAAATATACCTCAGAAACCGGGGGTAAATCGTTTTGGAAGATTATCAAGATGATGCATTATGGAAGGATTTGGATAAATATTAGCAAATGATAAAGACATTGCGGACGGAATTAGACTTTAGTCTCATGCATGTTATGAAAAATGTATGAAAACTTAATGACTGTACTCTTTTGTTGCAATTTACAACTTTTACAGTCTATAGTTTGCAGAGTACAAAGTCTAAAGGTCTACACAGTTAAATTGCAATTTACTTGACGCCAGAAAGGAGCCATATACAATATACTTATGTACATTGTCATATTATTATTAATATGCATTAAACTACATTAAACATTTTATCACCAGACCGTAATCGGGTAAAAGTAATTGTTCCTTATTGCACGTCTGTATATTATTATATTTTAACGAGAGCCTCTTCACGATAATAAGTATTTTAATTAATAAACCTTGAAATGCCATGGAATATCAATTTACGGACATTGACAGTAATACATTGTTTTATATACAACAACTTGAAGATGAATTTTACATTTTATTTACGTATTCTGACGGAAATTATGGGATAACTTTTAAATCGTTTTTTATTCAAAAAATAGTTTTGACAGATTTTCTCACGCAACACGTGCTAAGCCTATTTTTTGAGATTACCTCTTTATTATCAATCCAGTAGCGTGATTTTCTACCTTCGGTATTATAGAGTAACACATACATTTTCAATGTACCTACTTCAAAATTAGTTCCTTCAGCACCCACTAGAAGCGCTGATTTGTGCTTCATACAAAATTTGAGAATAGTTGGCCGGTGAACAATAGTTCATAGAGGCAGGAAATCGTCTCACAGGTGTAACGCCAAATAGTTATTTATATAAAGTTTTTGTATAACAATAAATCTAATTGGAATGGAACACGATACCTGACATTACCAATGTTAAAGGACCGGCAATTTTGCATTGTGAATTCAATCACGAACGTTTGATAGCAGAAATAAAACGTTTGATTTAAACTCAAAATCGGAGTCACGAAGAATCAATAAAATTCAATACTGTCTGACATATGTCAAGCAGGCGCCAGATTTTAAATATATACATACAAGATATATCATCAGGGGCTAGTTTTTAACGAATAAGTGACTAATAGCAGCTACGGTAAATAAAGTATAGTAAATATGCAGGAAAAATCTGTCAAAATTAACGCATCTGACAAATAAAAAGACAGCAGATGCAAAATGTGAAATGTAATGTTTTTTGAGTTAATAATAAAGTTCTTAACTAAAATAATTAACTTAACTAACTTAATCTTCTTCTAATCTAAACTAAGCAGTAATGTTTCTATAGAGGCCTTGTTCTTAGGTAGGTAGTAATGGCGGAAGCCTGCCAAAATAACCAATATATTTGTTGATTTTCCTTCAGAATCACCGTGACATTAAATTACGAAACTATGTAGTTTTAACGAGTTAGCGTATTTACGCGTCTATAAACAGAGTTACGACCTTAAATAAATCTAAATGAATAATTTTATAACATAAATGTACTTTTGTACACTTGTTTATTTCACACAAGTATTCGTTAATTTATTTATCTAGTAAATTACTAAGTTGACTACCATTTTTATAAATAAGACATTTTCTCATTCTTTCAGTCACTGACAGCCACGATGTCTTTTAAAAACTTAAAAATACTCATAATACAACTAACACGATTCTATATAGTCGGTACTATCGAGTATCGAGAGTTTGACATTTAAAAGGTACTGCAGAAATAGTTCCTACGGCGTTCGCTAGGGGCGCTGAACAGATTCTCATACTATATTCCTCGATAGCTAGCCGGATGTTGATAGTAATATAGAGATTCGCGCTACTGGACTTGCAACAGCGAGCATTAAGCCTGTTAATTCGTTAGTCGTTATGTTATTAGGTATTTTAAATATTAAGTTACCTTAAACCTTCGCGTTGCATGTTAAATGTATGTATTCCGGCCAGTACTTACCCTACCAACAAGTTATGTAAACCAAGGTAAAAACTTAATAATTAATTTAATCGCACAATATTAGATAATACTTGAATTTTCCTGTAATGATCAACCCACTTATAAGTATTTTTATACAGAGTGAACAGTTGCAGAACACGTATTAAACTTACTCAAAAGTTTGTTAAATACTATCGATCGCCCACAATTTTATTTGCGAACTTTAGTTTTCAGCTACACTTCTAATAGTAAAAGTGTTATGTTATATAGCCAATAGAGACTGGTGTAACTAGCTCAATAAATGGGTGAAACACAAAAACTAATTTTCAATTTAAACCAGTAATTTCTAAGATATTTTTTTAAACTATCGCGGTTTCTACAAATAAAAATAATTAAATTGCTAAACGGGTCTTAGTTTATTCTTACCGAATTTTCTAGTTTAAACAAAACCTCTTCAGCTTTATATAATTAGTAATATAGATTTATATCTATAAAAAAAGAAAAAGAAAAAGCGTCGACAGTAGAATAAAAAAATGCTGGATGAATATCAACAATGTGAAAATTAATATTCAAACTTTGATGCAGTCAAACACAGCTTTGTTCTGACTCTGACTGTACAATTATACATCAATAATATTAGCGTTAAACATCATGAACATCATGCCCCATACATCAAAGTTAAAAACCGGATCCCATACAAATTGTTGACGTCAAATGACGCAAGCAAACGTAATGGTAAATCTGTACTAGTAATATAAATGTGAAAAGTTTGTTTGTCGGTTTTTTTAAACACACTAATCCCACTATTTAATATTAGAAATGCGAAAGTTTGTAAGTGTAGATAGATGAATGGATATGTTTGTTACTCTTACACGAAAAAACTACTAAACTGATTTAAATGAAATTTACTGCTGGAAACCTTTACCCCATATATTAAGGATGGCTATAGGCTATAATGAAAACGTGTTATAACTAATAGAATGAGGAAGCAATAATAAATAGAAATGTGAAAGCCGGAAAACGTCCACGCCGACAAAGTCGCAAGCGACCACTAGTCTAAAACAAAAATTATATCGGGAGTCGTTTGAAAGTGATCTAATTTTATGTTCAGTATTAAACAAACAGCTATGTATGTTTGTATGTATGTATTTCACAGCTGTTTTGAAACTAAGCTTTTTATTTACGACACGTAGCGCCACACGGCACCACTCGGACTTTTCTACTCAACATCGGAGAATGTAAACTATACTATAAATAGATGTTTTTAAAAGTTGATAATATTTAAATGTTATAGGAAGGAAGTAATATATCAAAATTATTCCGTGTAAATCATGTATATGATATCTACTACCTACATAAAGTTGCCGCAGCAATATACTGTTGAAAGTTTGAAAAAAAAATGAGTTTGACTATGACTTATTTTTCGTCATTATAGTCTACTAAATTTCACTGACTCCATATGTTTAATTTCGCCGCATAAAAAGTAAATAAAACTTAAATGTTTTATCTAAATTCAACAAGTTTCGTAATACGGATAAAAAATTAAGATAGCAAAATTTTCTAAAATATTTTATCTACTGCATTAAATCAATAACTTATCATGACAGCTGTTATTAGACTATCTGTATAGCAACAATATTTTAATCAAGTCATATCAAGAGATAAGCCATTGAGCTCTTCCGTGCCTATAAGAAGAAAATTCAAATTCACTTTCATCAACTGAACAAAAATAATATTCTAATTTGTTTTCATTACTCTCATTAATTACTAATCTTTAACTGACATATAATACAATACAATACGTAAAGAACTACCTACTAGTCTAACGTTTCTAGTGTCCATTTTAACATTTCTGGTTAAGCATCGTTTAGCTTAGCAGGTACAATTTTACAAATGTTACGTACATTTACTGTTAGTTTACCTACTGGATAGCATATTCGACAAACTTTTACATAGTTCACGGCTTATTTGGCCATAACATAATATTATCATAGTCTTGATGCTGTGGAGCTGGCTCTAAACATTATACTATCACGGTCTTGCAAATTGAGTCATTGAAAACTGATATCCAGTCGTAAGTTGTTAGTCTAGCTAGGCCAAATGTATGACAAGACTAAAAGCTGTTATACTCCCGGAAGGCGTAGGCATGAAATACCTCATACCCATATTCTGTGGGTGACGGTAAGTCTGTAACCAGTGTAGTTGTAGGTGTACTTGTAGTGAGGTCATCTGGCAAAAGTTCAGTCACTTTGAAATATTAGCTGTTATATGATACCGTCTGGGGAAAGTCATACGTCGGCGTTGATTGATATTGATGAAAAACGTTTTTAAAACTGTTTAATACGAATCTGTAAGAGGTTATTTCAGTTTGTGTGTGTAGCAGCAGGCCGTGGAACTATCGAATAGATTCTGTAAAGAAAATTATTTCGCTGATGGATGTTATGTTATTATGATTTATCAACATTTAAACAGATATGAATTGTTTGATTTGTACTCAAAATACTTCTCAGAAAGAATCACTTTAAACAGCTTGCTAAAAACGTATCTGTATTTTTTTGCGTGAAGTCAAAAGTAGAAGCGAGAGTTCAAGTTCATATGTAACCATACGAATAATTGGAAAGTCACTGTAAGTTAAAACAAAAACAAAAACATGACAAAAGTAAAGTTAATCAAAATTGGCAAACCATTTTATGAAAAACAAATTAAATAACTAACGCCCATGACACAGTAATACGAAAAGACAAGTAAACATGTTTTTTTCTATGAAAAGAGGAAAGGGGACAGGAAAATAATAAAATAGAAAGAATACTTTGAAAACATTGGTCAAGTGACGGTAATGGAACGATGTGTTAATAACTTTATCCGTTGAATTTCATTCAGTACATTAGAGAAATAACTTTGAGACTATATACTTCGCAATAAGATTCTCTATTTATTACTAGGCCTCAAAAAACTTTCTCAAGAATGTGAAATAAATTTCGGGATGAAAAATATCATGTTTATTTTGTGGATTATTTATTCGTTGCCCTGTTGTTAGTTTTGGTCGCAAAAGCGATCTTTCATGTGACTGATGATCATGAAATTTGTTCAATATATTTGTGTTTTTGATTCAACTTGATATTTTTATGATATCTGGTGCTATGTTGAAACTTTCAAAAAGTTTTGAACAAAAATCGTTTCGTATATGTTACGAATTGCTAAACTAGGCTAGGGTAACTGTTAATAATCCATCAGATATTAAATTGTAAAATAGAGACTAAATTATAACAGTATTTTTATTCGCGGGTCATTTGTCACTGACATATTTTCTAATGATGTTGTTAGGTAACATTATAAAAAAATAATGTAACGCCTATGTTGTATCCGGCCGTCCGAAAATTTTAAAATTAATATTTTCCATACAATTTAGTATATCCTGTTACAGGCCTATTAGTTTAGAATATTTGTAATGAATCGTATTACTTTAACGTTTTAGCGCAATGTCAAATTTAATATAATAAGATTAACTTTATAAAAATAGTATTATAGACCTAAATCAAAAGTGTACATAGGTACTAGTAGTACTCTCTCGTTGCGTCTACATACATACATTTTACATAAACATAGTTATACCTAAAGCAAATGTGCAGACAATATACATAGCTAAAAAAAACATAATGTAAACTGATTATAAAGAAAAGCAAACAGCGAGAAACAATCAAACCATCAACGTGGGCAGAACATATGAATGGAAGGGTTCAGTAGTTTATACTGTGTTGTAAATAAAGGTGACGCCATGATGTATTTACGTACGAATTATGTACATAATGTACGTAGTTGAAGTAGTGGTAGATCCCGCCCGCCCCCGCAGCGCTAGCCGGCTTTGGGCGGGCGGCATCACCGCTTACAGTCTACAAGCCGAGTTCGAAGCGAAAGCTCGCTCCCAAAGCCAAGTGTAACAGTTTTGTGACTTAATAAAAATGGCTGTACGTATTGCCATATACACTTTTTTACAATTACTACACTAACTAACATATTTGATTAAAAATCTTCTATTACACTTTTTAGTGAAATGTAAACTCTATACCTTTCTATCTATTGATACAATATACTATTGCTTATTCTCATAACATTATAATTTATTGTTATACACAAATTGCCAAGCCGTTTGTTTAAATTAAACACGTTCAGTTCATTCAAATATCATAAAGTTTCGTTTGTATTGTAATTCACACTTCGTTATGCTTTTGTTTATTTAAATAGACTATAACACATAAACATTGTTCTAAAAATTAGTTCAACTGTATAGTAGCAGTTTATAATGATGTCGAGTGTTTGTTGACGTCAATCGTCAGTAGCATGTTTCAGAATACTTTAGATTAATGAGAGTTGCGCGGGCGCAGCTGTCTCTCCCGTCGTGATCTAACCCCTTTAACTAAAAAGGTTTCCAGATAAAACCCATCACGGGATCAAGCGATCTGTTTCGTAAACTCTCAGCTATTTTTAACCGTGATGCTGGAATCCGTCCGTTCGCCATCAAACTACTTGGCACTGGAACGAGCGTTTTACGGCCAACGTTCGAGACTTGCATAAGATCCGATATTTTTTTAAAAGAATTTATGGGTTTCCTCCCAAACAGCAGGCGCCGGAATTTTTAACTGACGTTAATCTTGACTAATCCCGTTTTATGTTTGAGAAATGTACTCTATTAATAAGAGAAAGTATGTGTAATAAAATGTTGTTTATGTTTTAGCCTAGGAACAAGGAACAAGAACAGGAGGTGCTGACCTGGATCAGCGCTGTCATCGGTGAGCCTCTCAACGGTAATTATGAAGACATCCTGAAGGACGGCATCGTCCTTTGCAAACTCGCCAACAAACTGTCTCCAGGATCAGTCAAGAAGATCCAAGAGAGGGGAACCAACTTCCAGCTAATGGAAAACATTCAGAGGTATTGTATGACCAATACATTACGTGTTTTCTAAACAAAAACTAGTACACGCTGCCAAGACGAGACAATTATTAGTCTAAGGAAAATTGTTTAGAAATATAATTATTTTAAAAGCAATCTTAACGTGTTTCAGGTTCCAAGCCGCCATTAAGAAATATGGAGTGCCAGAAGAAGAAATTTTCCAGACTGCCGATCTGTTCGAGAGGCGTAACATTCCTCAAGTCACTCTGTGCTTATACGCGCTAGGCAGAATTGTACGTATCCCATATCTAACTACAGAAATGTATCATTCGACGCCTTGTTTGTTTCACATATTAATAAATTTGTTTTCTTTTAGACCCAGAAGCATCCAGAATGGACCGGCCCTCAACTTGGACCCAAGATGGCAGACAAGAACGAGCGTAACTTCACAGAGGAGCAGCTCCGCGCGCATGAGGGTGAACTGAACCTTCAGATGGGCTTCAACAAGGGAGCTTCACAGTCAGGCCATGGCGGCTTCGGCAACACCCGCCATATGTAAAAACGTGGTCGCCCGTCGCCGCGTGTCAACTCTCAACGCCACTTGTCTTTCCCAACGCTTGCCAATGAGTTATGAGACCAATGCCGAACTATTCGGTGGAAAAAACAGTATTTTTGTCTGTATGTCAATTGAAGGTCGAAATTATTATGATATTTTTCTTCTAAGTCAATGTCTGCAATGCTTAACAACGTCAAAGATCGTGTGATAGTCTTAAATATAAACTTATTAGTAGGTACCTATTAATCCTAACAATGCTACTTCGTTAAGTATTTTTTTACCAATATTTAATTGTAAATATTTAACTTTATCTAATAAATATCGTTTGTAAGTATGTTTTGTTTTATTTTGGCTCTTGATAAAAAGTGCAGGGTAATAAAATTAGCCGTCTATTGCCGTCAGCGCTATACGATGTTTTGACTACAAATTGTAAACATTTTAGTTTTTTACGTAATAAATTGTTTTCATCCGTCACGTAAAGAATGTGATCTTTCATATCTGTATGTAATATGTTAGAGATTTGCGTAAACAATAAATAATATTTTTCTCACTATTTATTGTTGTCATAAATAACGACATCCGGTATTTGTGCACATGACATTGAAGTCAAACGCATCCTTCATGAAGTACTGCAACAATAATATAATAAAAATGCATGGAATGATATAACAAAAAACGCTAACTGTTTAAATTAATTGCAGTAAGTAATTTGTTTACAGTATTGTTAATTGTATTTACATTTGTAATTACTTGTTTCATGAGAGAGATACGTTTATTCGTACTGCTTCTTTTCCTTTTCTTTTATAACCGTCTTAAAAAAAGACAGGAGGTTCACAATTGACTGTTTATTATGTTTTCGTACATATATAAAATCGCATTTATTGCCCTTAGGGATATGAAGAGACCAGTTATTTATTTATGTTTGTTACCTATCTAAAAATGAAATTCAAATTATTCATTAATATACAAATATGAATAAATATCAGAGATAAAGATTTTTGATTGCTACCCTTCAAGACTATATCCATGTTTACAGTTTTTACATTCAAATTTCCACCTTGAGGACGTAAAAATGTCAACATAATAATTTATAGGCATTGGATGTCTTCTATATTTTAGTATGCATCGTGTTGCCATGCCCACATAATGAAATGCATCGTAATTTAATTTTCGTTTCTTCGCGCAGCTGTCACGTAGTGCGGGTAGTGCCAAACTTTCCTAATCTCGGATTAACAATTGAAAACCTTGAATATCGAATTTCTTCCCACGATAACATTTAAGCACCTATTTTATAATTATTATATTAATATGATAGGCTGTTCATATTTCATTTGTTATCAATAGATCGATTTAAAAATTCTGCTATATATTACGTTTTTTCTTTAAGTCAAAGTATTGAAAATTATTTACAATTTGTTGGTTTTTTCTTTTTGGCAGATAGTTATAAGTCTTTTGTAGTTAAAGTGTTCTAGAAGAGCTAATTATAGCAGTTACGGTAATGTATTAAGGTAGACTTTATGCAAAAAGGGCGACACCGCCTGTTCGTCTCCATTTTTACGTACATTTTCTGTCTTTGATCTATACTATAGATCTATTGGCAAGTTGACAGTTTCACGTATTTAGGTAATTAAAAGCCCTTAAGTAGCTATTCTCTCATTGGCAATAATAAATAATTATATTATGGGCGGTACATGGACGTGACACCAAATTCGCATGGCGCCAAATCGTTTTCCTCAGCGAATAAATCTAATTTTGTTTTGATATCTAAATCTAGAACTTTAGATTAATTTATACTTTTTCCCAAAATATCTTAATGGAATGTCTGGACTTGATGTCTCATTTATTAAACTCAGTCTTGGTCTGTCAAGTATACTGCCAAATATTTAATACAGTAAATTATACATTCTCATTTAATTTGTATCTTGCGTTTACTTTTGTTTTCGTTCAGTTTTTATGTTTCGCGTGCGTACGTAACTTCAACAGTTTAACTAAATAAGTGCCTGAATCAAACATTTTAAAATGTTCTGAAAAAGTACCTAAAAACTAGAAAAAAGACTACGTCAATTGTATGGAGAGCAGTTTTTTAAACTAAGTCTATTAAAATCTCGTACTGAACTCTTTTTGATCGGCAGAACTCAATAAATACGTTATGAAACTGCAATTTATATAAAACTCTTCATAACATACGAACCAAAATATAAATAGAAAATGAGGGCAACAAACCTATTCCATTCATTCTTCCTATCCAAATCTTTTGATGTTGTATTTCATAAAATACTTCGGCTACAAGTGGCCAATGTCACATCGCAATATTATTTACGACGAACACTAGCTTCGTGCTATTTAGATTAAAGACAAAGACACTAGAGGTCATTCAACCTGCCCATTCAGTTGTTTTACAAGCTCATCTTCTCAAAGGTGTTTAGAAATAGCGAATAGTTTAGTTTTACGGCTGTGGTTTTGTAAAGACTGGAACAGAAGCGATTTGTATTGAATTCTTTAGTGCACGCATTGCATGTGTGAACGCCAAATATTTTTGCATTTTTTTGGATTCATTAATCTTTCTTAGGTGTCGTGGAGAAAGATGTGAAATGAATTGCAATGTTTATTCGAAATCTTAAATTGCTTTGTTTTTAGATTGTTTGTTCATTACTATCGCTACACAATGCAAAAAATTGAAATAAAACCATTAACTACACAAAAACCAATGGTTGTAAAATGAATGGGACACGCAAAAAAGAAAAGCTCGTTGTTTCATAGGTACAACTGTCTTAATCGATCAATCGAGAAAGATTTTCGTAGGTTAAATTCAATTTTTAAATAATGTTGGTGGTAAAGTTTACGGTAAATATGATATTTTGTTTCCAAGTTTACCGAACAGATTTCAATAATAATTTAGGGAGGTTACGTCAAATTGTCTAAGACGAGCAATAATTCTACATTGTTATTTACAACTTCTGTTATTATAAGAAACACGTTACCATTTGTTTACGAAAGTAACTATAGAATAAATGATTACATCATTTCGGGTTCCAGAAAGAGAAGTTCCATCATCGCGTGGGCAACTCGGTTACGATGAAAATTGTTTATCTTGACCAACGGCCAAGGCGCTGAGATGCAGATTTATACACACAATGACACTACATATTATAACAGACGACTAATTAGTTATAATTACGAGGTAATCACTCCAAGGTCAAGGGAAAACAAGAGATATATTAAGACATACAGTTTCTTAGGTAAAATCTGTAGTAATTACAAAGTACTCTCGTAATTTGGCAACGTGTCAAGTTTCCTTGCGTGTTTTGGTTCGTTTATAAAAAACGATTTACGTACGCACGCGTAGATGGATTTCACACTGGCGGTAACGGAAGTTTTTCGAAGTGACAAGTTCTTAATTAGTTTTTCCTTTGAATCTCATTAATAACTGTCACTTTAGTTTAGTGGTTACTAACTCGATCGCAGATGTTCGGTTAATTAGAACTTCCTGTTAGAAAATTTTTGGTAGTAGCCCGCAGTTCGACTTGCGCTTTGGATATAGCCAGGGGACTGAAATGTTACAATAATACGTTGGTAACACAAAAAATTCATCTAATTTGTCTCTTTGAGGAAAAAAGGTCTTCCTCCTATAAAGCTCGTAAACAGATGTTTCAAGGTCTCATACTCGTAAAGTGATCTAAATCAATTCAGAGAATAACATCAGCGATTTGTCATTTCGAAACAGTTTCAAAAAAATCTTGTCCCAACAGTTTAGTCCATTAGGTATTTGCTAAGAACTTAAAAATCTTCCAATCGAAATAGAATTACTTAATATAATCTAGAAACTTGTTTGTTTTGAATGTTTATTGCAAAATACATACACGCGTACAGTTTATGTAAATGTGATGTATTTTTCTTAATATTGTTCGACTTGTGTCAGATTGTCTCAGTGTCCGTCGACGCTGCGTATCGTAAACGTTGTCACGTACAGTGTGAAGTAACCTTTAGCGCCTGTCAATAACTTTCGCAGACACTAATGTTTCCTGATTTTCTGAATTGAAGAATAATTAATGAAGTAAATAAATTTTCGTTAACGAATAGCAGTTTTTAATCATTGTTACTGTATTTGAACTGTTTCCAAATAATGTATGCGAAATCAGGTTAAGTTAAAATACAACGCAGTTGCTATTTACGTGTCATTGTTTTAAACAAACATAAAATCACGCCCTTTTTCAACTTGGTACGTTCTTACAAACTTCCTTTGCTTCATTCCCATCCATAAATGTGTTTATTTTATTATCTGTTATTGTTTTAACCTTTCATAGTATTTATATAACAAAAATATATATCGTAGACATTCGTAAGTCGAAAAAACTAAAGCTTTTTCTTGTATTTAGGTATATGGTTTTGTAGAATCAAATCTACTAATTAATATTTATATATTATGGACTATGGAATATTTGAGGAAATCGTCATGGCTTTACCGCCCCCACATTCCAGGAGGAAGAGGAGACTCTTGCCTGGCAGTGGGACATTAATCATATAAAATGTTCTATGTACATAAGAATATTCCAGCCCATTTAAAAGTTCCGTTTTTTTATTAATTGTTTTTATCAATGAAAACCATCTTATTAATTACACTATACTTTATCTAACGTATTAACCTAGACAGATCAGATACAAATGCAATACAGCCAGTTCACGTGTAATAGTTGCAATTATTTCACAATCACTTTTGGTAGAGCTAGTATGTTGCACCGATTGCGGAGGGTTATGGGTCAAAGTCGTTCGTTGAACTCGAGGACAACATGTGAATTGTTATAAAACTCTTAAGAAATATGCTTTGGGATTTGAAGTTATGTGTTTTTTGAAGAGTCTACGGCTTTAAACTAACAAAGAAAAGATAATCTGCAAAGAGTTGCCTAGAGCTACCTAACAAAGGGGAGTTCGCAATAATTTATGAAAAGACACCTAGTGTGGGATCTCCACCTCAAGGGATTTTATAAGGGGGTACCTAAACATTGCTTTGTACCTCTATTACATTTTTGTAGCAGTACAAAATCCTTAGTCCTTTTTAAGAAAGAACAAGCGCACTAAAATAACTAGAAGGAAATATTGGTTTCAAAAACGATAATGATTCTTGACTTAATAGTTATATTTTTTGTCACTGTAATCTATACTAATATAATAAAGCTGAAGAGTTTGTTTGTTTGTTTGTTTGTTTGTTTGTTTGAACGCGCTAATCTCAGGAACTACTGGTCCGATTTGAAAAATTCTTTCACAGTTAGATAGCCCATTTATCGAGGAAGGCTATAGGCTATATATCATCACGCTATGACCAATAGGAGCAGAGTACCAGTGAAAAATGTTACAAAAACGGGGAAAATTATGTCTCTCTTATGTGACGCAAGCGAAGTTGCGCGGGTCAGCTAGTTACAGGATATAGCACTTAGCCGTAATTTATAAAATCTGTTCTTATTATTTTAATTAGATTAAATAACTTTGGATTTTCGAATCTTAAAAAAAAATACATACTATTAAGATTAACACGCATCCTGTATTGGCCTTGGTCATTGTATTTATAATACTTTATAAAAATATAAACAACATCTAAATAAATTAAGTTTCTAAAAGTGCACGAATTGGATGCTGTCCAGTAGTTTCCGAGATTATTTCAGACATAGACACTAACACTTACCATGCAGCGATCTGTATTAAAGAAATATTGAAGCTTTTAAATCCAGAAAATAGGTTAAACAAGAATGAATTACAGACGCCGCTAAAATGGATTCGAGTGAACCCATCAACGAAAGAAAGAGTGTCAAATAAAAATAAAGTGGCATGAAAACCGTTGGATATGTCTGGCCATCGAAATGATGTTAGAAATATATAACGAGCTGCGAACGCAACAAATATCTTATGATGACATTCCAGTTAAAAACATATAAAAATATAATTCACAAATATACACCTTTCTCTTTTTTTCTTCGTCATTTATCTAACTCCCACGCATTGCTATGAGCTTTACAAGCTGACCTCTTTGTCCCTTTGCATCACACTACGATTTGAGGTCAACCGGCGACTCGAACCAATGTCGTTATCTCTACAAAGCTCTCAGACGATGCGTCTACATTAAAATGTCAAAAGACAAATTACGTGCTAACATGATCATATTGCAAAGTAATTCACTCAAGTGTCTTGTAAAAATATTAGGGATTTATTGAGAATTTACGTCATGTTTTGGTTTTAATAATCAGTGTCTTAACCCTACTGTGGTAAAAACAAGCATTTCAATTCTCGGTTGATCAATTTATGAATACGGCTCAGTTATTAATATTATACACGAATATGTATCTAAAAATAGCAATCCACATGAATGCATGCGTGACGAACTGAGCAATAAATTTTGTACGAGATCGTCTTCTTGGCTAACGCAAGGTTGTGTATAAACAGAGGAAAACTGGCTACCGTTTGAGCAAAACATAACACACCTTCGTTTCTAAAGGTTTCGTTATGTAAGAGATGCAAGGTTTATACTCGTATATGAATATCGCTAAGTATAATACAAGAATCGCGCAATATTATGTTCGCTTATGACTACACCTGTTGTAATTTGATGACGATTATTCAATCTACAACTTATTGGACATTTTGGTGCTGCTGATTTGTTCATATCAAATCTGTCCGATTATTTTCTTTGAACTATATTCATAATTTTAGTCAACGTCCGTGCTCTTGTTTTTCAACCGTGAGCGCTTTTGTGCTCCCTTTTCTACCATGACATCAGGCGATCAAAGTTCGCTCCGTAGGTCAGTACTTCAAGGTTTCATGCTGGCCTAGTAACATGAATTTAACATCTTAGTATATCATACATTATCATACGATTAATGTTAAGCAATATTTCGCAAATGAGTAAAGTCTACATGATCCGTCGCGCGATTGCAATTACAAGAGGGTTTTGTCGTTTGTCGTATGTGGTAAGGCTTGGCTTGTGCAAAACATAGGGTTGGCAGTTGGTGGTTTATTGGGGCTGTGTCCTTGCGGCCGAAGCAATAATATTATTGTTTAATTAAGTTGAAAGATAATTTTAATGTAACTGGTGGAGGTGAAATCTAAATAAGATAAAGGCTACCGTCACATATACATACATATATTGAATATTTGTTTCTCTTCGGCTCTAAGTACATTTCATTTCAGCGTAAAACGATTTTGACGTATTCCACAAGAGACCGTTTTTAACTGTGTTTGTATGATGTTTAAGTATTTTTCTTCTGCAGTTTTAATAAGTAGCTCTAACAGAATTTGTAGCATCGCACGATTAACGATGAGAAATGCTAGGAGCAAGCTTTTTTTTAATCCGTATGCGTTCCTTTTCTATGTCTACTGTGTGTGTTCATTCGTGAATCTAAAAATATTTGATCTGATTTTGATGCAATTTTCTCAGATCTGAATATCGTACGATATTCAAATATTTAAATGTACGCAATATATTATAATTAACCCATTTAGTAGACTGCGAGGCAGACATTTCTAAACTTATAATAGTTTTGTGATGCTGATGCCTAAATCTCTAACAAAATCTGATAATTATGCTTTTGAAGGTTTTTAAACTAGTCCTGGGATGAACATTTAATAGCATAAGCTACTTTACGCTTCAGTTATCTATCTTTTGATCAGATCAGGTCAGATCAGATCTATTGAATGACTGTTAAATTGCGTTAAATATTATATATCATCAATCTAACTGAGCACAAAATATGGCTCCGGTAGCCGTAATCTCAAAGAAGGTAAAAATTTGTCATAAAAGGAAAAATGGCAAACTTCCTCAATTACCACATGCTTTCTCCATATTTGATATAATTCATTGCTACATAAAAATAACTAAAGCACTAATTCATCGTCATATTATTATTAGTGTTAGCGATTACCAAACGGTTATTGAAGAAGTTGATGTTACGGAACGAATGTAACACTTACTTACACGTAAGGTCTTAATTGCTGGTAGTATTTAACATGAACTAGTTGTGAGTGCTTGAGGAAATCGTCTTTATTTCCTTGATTACTACAGTACGGTCCTACGTGCAATATAGCCTCTGTATTGTGTAATGGAGCCTTTTGTGTCTCTTACAGTGGGTAGAACCTTCTAGTCAAACTTAGGTTTAAGATACGTAATATAGCAGTATGCAATCTGTATCTATTGGTATCTGTATGATATTCTAAGTGGTGTGCTCACTTCTATATTTTGACAATGTTGGGAAGAAAATTTAGATATCGTGTGGTTTGTGTACTCTGTACGCAATTAATTATACGATAGAATAGTTATCGTGCGGTTAGATTATCTGTATGTTGTGTTACGTTACTATATAAATACCGCCTTATAACTGGCTATCAGGAATTAATCAAAAGAAGTAAAAAAAAACATTTATTATCTGTAAGTCTTCCTCATCGTTTCAAGAAGGTAAAACCACAACTTAGAGAGTAAGTTGTCTGGCCGAGAACTGGCCAGAAAATCTTGGGTCTCTTTTATAAGTATAGCTTAAACCAATAAAAGCTAGTCCAAGGGTGCTTTCTCTATTTACTTTTGACCTTGAATGGAAGTCTTACTTGACCAAAACCTATTGATTACACTGCAATGACATAACTCCCTAACTTTTATCTATTGAAAAAATATGCATGCTGCCTAAAAATATGTGTTATTAGCAATATTAACTTGAGCAACGATAACTTTAAGCTTTATTTACATACTTAACAATTGCGTATGGCCCCCCTCCTTCGTCGGTGGTAGAGGAGACCGTCAGGCCGACAGAGCGGGGCCTTAGTATCTCACCACCTCCTCGAGCTCGCAGCTCGGGGCAATCCTGACTAGCTTCTAAACATCTCGGCGCCGAACGGACCAAAACATGCAGTTAAAATTATTTATAGTGACATTAGTGCTCCACTACACAACCGCAGATTATTTTAGGACGAAACGTAAGTGATTTTGTATACGCTTTTAAATCGCAACCTACATACGATAAAACGTTTTATATCTGTGATAATCAAATATTGCCCAGCGTCCCGGCGTGCCGGCTCTGTTTCATAATGTTGTTGTAGTTGCATAAAACGATTATGGCCGTTATATCAGAAGTTACAGCATTTTCTTAGCTATAGACTGGAATGATCGAGACTCGATGGCAATATAGTTTCCATTGTTTTTGTTCATGTAAGTAATAGCGTGTGATACTACTTTTCCCAGTGATAGACAATTGCAATTCTTTCGACACGACTGTCCTAATTTCATTAGTGATGCAAGCCAATGTGAGTGTTTAATATTGTTAACAAATCATGTGTAGTAAAAAATGCATATATAATTTCGACATAGCGTTAAGTCAAGCTCGGAGTCTATTGGACTTGTGTACAAACAAAATGCCATGATTAAAGACATTTCAAAACATGCTGAACCGTTTTATCGTATAATGTTGGAGTTTAGTGCGGTTAATACCTCGTTTTTAAACGGCTTGCAAGTAAACTAGTCATTTTCCATAAACTATTTTCCGTAGGTGTCGTAACTTGTACTAGGGGATAATAATGGGGATGGAGGTGACAGGTTTTAGTATTGAGACCTTAGTGCTTGTTGTATACTTCGAGAAGAATCTCAAAATATTTTGGCCAGGGTGAAATTAATTTGAGCTATTTAGACTGTATAGTTTTTTTCTCGAGTAGGGGTGGATAATAGAGAAAAAACGTTTGACTGGAAATCAATAATATGACCTGTCAAAAGTGTATTTTAATGTTTGTTGCTACAAGACTGACCTTTGAACTAAAGTAAACAACTCATTAATGACGAAATTTCATATGATAATTAGTACAAATATAAGGTGAGCAAGTTTAGGTTACTGAACTTTACTGAATCGTAACATTAAGTAATCATCTTCTATTTTTTGAAGACCGTCTTTACAGAGTAGGGACTTAGAAGGTTAAACAAATACTTTTCGTAAGAATAGTTTTGCCTTTAGAGATACAGACAGGCATTTGCTAGGGTAGTTACATACATACATTAAAAAGTAATTTAATGTATGTATGTAAAACTACGGGAAAAGGAGTACCTTTTCCCATAGTGGTAGGCAGAGACTTAAGAACTCACCTAATTTTATTTATTGGTCCTGGTACCTCAGTTTTATATTTTATCATTAAGTACATACATAGACAGTACGTATAAAAATCGATGCTATTATTCTTGTCGAATGCTCTTATTGGAAGCTCGGTATCTTAACCTTTATTTGTATGTGACTATGTACTTAATATATGGTAAGCGTCTTGCCTAACGTACAGTAATATACATGTAGTTTATATTACGTAAATTAAATAACAATAATGGTTCCAAAAATAGATTTTATGAGTCATGATTTTAAGTTACTGGTTTTGAAATAATAACCGAACAATTTGGTATAATGATCAGCATATTTATTTCTATATTTAATGAGTTGTTTTTGATGAACATATTAGAAGATGGATCGTAATAAAAAAATGTGGCAATTAAAGTATCTACTCGTATCGTCATCTCGTTCTTTATGGGATACATTTCTATCTATCTAATCATTGGATTATTTTTCTACGTATCTAGTTTACTTTTACCTGTCAATTGCATATCGGCATTATAAACACATATTTAATACAAAGTTAATTATATCGTTACCACACAATTTAACCGTCAGTCTATTGTTACTATACAAAAGTTTATAGGTCATCACAGATGACAATGTAACGAGATATTATCTAAAAATTACCCCAGAAGGTTATACGGATTAACAAATAAATTATCTTAGTAATCTCACGTGGATAATAATAGCTCTAAAACAGATTAAACTCTAACCCTAACTTAATTAACAGTCATTAGTTAACATGTCAACATCATCATTGTTTTAATAAACCTGCTGCAATATACCAAAGTCCTGTTTTTCTAGAAGTTGCGAAGGCCAAATGCAATAGATTCACGCAACCAATTGTAATATTAATAGGCTGATACAGGTTTGAGTGGTAAAACTGGAATACATTGCCAATAAACTTGGAAAAATACTGGAATGAAGAACCAGTTGCAAAATTATAATTTGGTACGGTATTTTTTAGACCGTAGAATTTAGTTTTTTATAATGCACTTGAATCGAAAATAAGGAAACGCAATCGTAAAATTTTTCTTTGCCTGTTATATGATTCTATAGAAATCTAAATCGCTAGCTTAAAGAAACAATAAAATCTAAAATTAAACTATACCCAGGATGAATCAGTAGATATCATGTCCCATCACATGTCAAAGATGTCCATGATAACCGGTACCAATGTGTTACCACGTGTTACGTAACTGTTTAGCGAAGCATAGTAGAAGTGATAAATGTTGACAGATGACCTAGTGAAAGTGCGTCTGCCTGCACAGCATCCGATCTGTGTCAATGTCAAGGCCGGCAGAAAGTTGAGATGTCCTTGCTGTTAAGAAGTGCACTATTTGCGTCCTAATTTCGACATAATTAAGCATGGTTTAATTTCCACAAAAAGCGTTGAATTTTCGACCATGAAAACTGTTTTTCCATTGGTGATGTACTAGGAGACTAAAAACAGTAAGAAGTAAGACGAAGGGTATTGACACCTTTGACAACTGCGCATCTAATTTTAAGTTTAATGTTTCATTTTTAACCTTTCTTTGTTCTCATAATTTTTTTTCCATTTTCAGCCAGTTTCGTGAAGACATGTTTTAAAAGCGACCCAGAATTTAATGATTGCTCGAAGGATGCAGTGCAACACCTTTTCAATGCCCTTGGTCCAGGTAAAAATCCCTTATTCTAGTCTATTTTGCAAGCTACATATAACGTTCATTTGATACAGTTACTTTCCCTACGAAAGTACTAAATGTCTCTAACTTCACACTACATATTTATGTAGGCTCTCAAACTCAGTAAAAGGTTGCTGATACTTGGCTCACCTTTGTCAATATCAACCATTTTTTTGTGTTTATAATCCATTTTCTTCATAACGAGAGAGACAAGTGTTATTACTAAAAACGCAATGTTTTCATTAGTTTGAGTGGAACGAGTTCACATTTAGGTACGAAGTGGCTACCGGTCAACTTCGTAAGCAGCTGGCACGCTTTCTGAGTGCCTGGTTTGTTGCACAACGATTCACAGCTGTTGTGGTTCGCCGTATGCCGCCTTGCGCGCAAGCTACTTGCTTGTACTGCTCTCCTGGTAGAATGTGCCCTCCCTGCGTTCGTGAACGTTTCGTTTATCGTTTTGCAACAAAATGTTAACCGCACGCGAAGTTAATGAAAGCGCTTGAAATACAACACGCACTCGAGTTAAATAAAATCAATCGTGTAGAAATGAATTCTGAACGTAGGAAAAAATATTTTAAAATGTAATAAACTGCATTGTTTTCGTATGAAATTGTTGTAAAAATTTAACGTAGCAGTCTTTCTCCGTATTTTTTACATGATTTCTAAGCCATGTTAAACAGTTGCAATGATAGTTGGGTTGGTAGATCCACAAGCCACTGGGCTAGTCACATAGCCTCAATTACGAAACATTCGTACATAACTTGCGGAAAGCGAAAGCGCTATTTCTTCACCATACCTGTGTGACGCCTCGAGGTATCAAATGTGACTCGATATGGCTATACTTTCATTTATGCAAGAAACGCATATAAAAATATTCCCATCATGCACATCACGTGTCGTTAATTTTAATTCATTAATCCAGTTTTTCTACTCTATTTAAGGATTGCCGGACATTGGTATGGAACCCTTGGATCCCTTAAAAATTCCTAAAATCAGGATTCTTCAAGGTGATGGACCAGTAAACGTAAATGCTGCACTCGATGATGTTACAGTCACTGGTTTCGGCGCTACAGAAGTTTTGTCGAGTCGGTAAGTGTAACCTCTATTACTTCATTGTACCCTGGTAACTTGATCGACTAAGTTGAGCAAATCGTCCAGTCGAGTAGAGCATTTTTTGTTTTGATCGTTTAATTCAATCGTGTCTACATTATGCAGCCATTTAGTAGTTGGATAGAGAATAGTAGGTAGTTATTTTATTCCTTTTAAAATGTTTGATAAAACTGCAAAAATATATTTTCAGGACAAAATTAATTTACTCACCCAAAAACATCGTTACTGTTTGTCTGTTTCGATGTGTACGAAAAAACGTTGTTTTTAATGTAACTTATTGTTTGAGTTAAAAAAAATATTTTTTTTTTTCAGAGTTGATAGTAAAACTTACGACTTTTACACCAAAGTTCGCGTTCCAAAAATAAGGATTGAAGGAACCTATGACCTCAAAGGAAAGATTTTGTTGATTCCTTTGGTTGGTCGCGGGTTATGCTGGTTTGAACCAAGTTAGTACAAGTCACATGGAGTTCACATGGAGTTCTGCTTATTTATTTACATTAGAAGTGATAGATCCTAACTATGTTGTCTTTTTCAGCTAACATGACTATTGATATTGTTAGTGATGTCAAATTGTACAACAAAGATGAATTCACATTCTTCAATATTACCGGAGCACACGTTAAATATTCTATCGGAGGACTGAAATTACGTATGAATAATTTGTTTGACGGTATTCAGTCATTAGGTACGTATTTTGCAATTATTTTTTTATGAAAATAATTATTTAATTAACCGGATAGAAAAACTAATAACTATAAATAAAAGACTGATAAAACACTAAAACAATTTCAAACAAAGGAAAGTCGACTTACTGCGCCATCTGTATTAAAATGCCGTTATTAAAATGAATGTTGAGCTTCTCAATGCTAGCTAATAGCTACGGTATTAGTTCAAAAATTCGATGACAGATGGAGCTGAGCATAGCACTGCAAAACTGTTCCGCTCTTTTACGTTTATGCTCTCCTGGTACTAACGTGTTACAAATTGCAACGTTGAGACGTTGTTGAGACGTCGCTAGACGTTTGACAACCGGTCGCTCATTGTTGCCAATTTTATTCGCAACAGTTATTTTTTATTATTGTTTTAATTATTACGTAGTTATTACGTCACTGAATAAAAAACTGGTTAATCTTTACGGTCGATACAGCCGGTTATCAGTATTAATGACTTTTATAATAATGTGACGATATTTTGAGACTTCAAATTATAGAAAAAATATAATAAATAATAAGCATATTATTTATTTAATTTTATTAATATCTTGGCTGTCCCCTTAAAAAAATAGTATTTTTCCTCATCAATAGATGGCGTTTCCTGTACCATTTTTCGGTGTTTGAATATTTTTGTAACAGCAAACTGATTCTTCGAATAAAATGTTTGTATTGTGAAGTTTAACAATTGCTTATTTTTCAGAGGAAAGTACTAACGCGTATTTGAATGCAAATTGGCGACCGGTGTCCGAATCTTTGCGACCAATTTTATCAAAAACCATTGAAGACATTTTACTCGGATTTATGCAGAAATTATTTAACAATTTGCCGGGAGATTATATGGTTGGAGACGTAAAAAATAATAAAATGACGGATAAGGTTTAGTAATAATTATAGCAATATGACCATACAAATAATTATTTAAAATATATCTAGGTAGCTATAAGTTTTGTGGATGACAATTGAATACTTTTTAATTATTTTTTAAGTATTGAATGAGAGTTTATGTGTGTTTATTTTGACCATAATAATATGTTGGTTGTGTCTAAACCTCTATAGTAAAATGTTTTTAAACCTCCGAATTAAAAATATGGTCGAAATACCGTTGTACCTTGACTGAAAATGGTTGTGTTGTGTAAATATTGAAACAAAAAAATTATTAGTATTTAAAATGCATTTTTATTCACGTTCCTTATCCTAATATATTGTATCTTATTGTATCTTATTTTTTAATTTACTGGAGTTTCAGGTAAATAAATCAACGCGGAGAAATTTGACACCGTGCCAAAAACTAGGATTTCGTAAGAAATTGTTTACCCACCTGTTATTTTCAGGTAGGCTAAGGTTAAGATTAGTCAAAATTCGTTTTCACTTTTCAATTCACAATTCTAATTAATACATAATAGTTTAATTTACATTTCCACTGGTTCCACTCACAGCCAGTGTTTGAGAATTAATGCGGTCTAGCTATAAACTATGAAGTAGGTATTATAAATTATGAAGAACAGTAATGTCTCACTTTCATCACCTATTTAATAAAATATTATTATATAAAATTTAATTGGTCCTACTTCTACCTATTTATTTAATTCGGAAACGGCAATGTTTAGAAAATCGGCGAATAAACAATGTTTCTTTCAGTATCTACAAAACGAATTGATATCCTTGTCAAAAATACCACTTCTACAAAAAAAGAATAGTTTACATACCTGCCAAATAGGGCGCCCAGGCATTTTAAAAACACAGGGTTTTCCAAAAAATCACAAGGGTACACAATATCACACACGAAAGTGTTTCGCGCGCTAGCCACTAGATGGCTCTCTGACCAAAGTTGAGAACAAAATAAGCGATACTCGGTCATATAACGAGTTTTATACGTCGGTGAAGCTGTATCGATGTAAATACCAGTGCGAAGGAACAAGACGCAGACCGAGGGAACGATCGACAGAAATATCCCCTTACGTGGCCACAACGACTATTGCGGAATTTCAGCGAAATAAATATATAGGGAATAATTTACAGTCTTGTCTGTATTTTACAAATAGTGTTATTTTACAACTGTTTAAATATATCTGTGTATGTTCTTTTGCAAATGCAACGTGCACGTGCCTGATCTTTTTAAATAAACACAAACTCATGGTGTGCCAATTTATAGTTTTCCTAAACATTTACTGAGCGCAAATTACAGTGCACCAAACTGTAAGCTGAAAACACGCATTGTTTCAGCTGCGCTAATTAATTAACCATAGCAAACATTGTAGACCATTGTAAGATCCACATTATTGTCTTTTATAAATGAAATGTAGATTAAATCCTCGATTGAACATTAAGAATTTTGCGATTATTAAAAGAATATTTTCTACCTGTGTGTCATTGGCGACAAGGCCTCCACTTTATAAATAAAAATGAGAAAGAGACAGAAAGAAAGTTACGAAACATATAGTAACGACGCCTGCGTCGTTTAACGGCGAAATAAGATTTTTCAAGAGACGAGAGGCTGCTCGGTATGTGTTTAGACGGATTATATTTAGCAGTGTACCAGAAACTTCGATAATCTGGAACGAGGTTGAAAGAATTTCACACTTGCTTTTAAAGTTTTACGACTCAGTACATTCTGTTTTTATACTCCAAGATAAGTTGTTACGCGGCCGCGCGGTTCATCTTCATCTTATTATTGGATTATGAATGATTCATACGGGGTACTTGAGAGAATCCCAGTAAATCATAACAACAGAATTACGTAACCAGTAGAAAAAAAGATGTTTCTCAAAATACTGCAATACTGAGCCTAGCCTAAAAACCATTCCGCATCGTGAAAAATGGCAATTTTTGTAATATAGCCATACAACATATAACTTTTGTGGAAAATGTATGACATTCTGCATGCGTTTTTGCTGAAAGTGTCGTAAAAATAAATCTCAGAATGCATCCTCGAATTTCTGAGAAGAACAGTAGATTTCTACAAACAATAAAGTTTTTATTACTATTATCATTACACTATTAGCTGAAACCACGAATAAGAGCAGTTTTAATGGCACGCCAATAAAAAATAGAAAATCAACGACTGCTATATCTTATATCCAGATTAATTTAAAAAAATATTCCACCAACTGCGTGAAAGTTTATCTAGTTTCTACTAGCAATTATTTTAATTTAATTTTAATCGCAAAATTATTTATGTACTGAAAGCATTACAAGGGTCACCAAGCTTAGTGATCATTAAAACACTATTTTACAACTTCGAAAAAGTTTGGCCAATTCTGTAGAAAATATAAACATTTACACATATTTCATATTTTGGAAAAGTATTATGTTTTATTGCTACGTGCTGGACATGATTCATTCCGTTTTGTAGTGCGAACAATTTATACACATCCTTTTATCACCTTGAGACACGCTTGTGTGCAGTAACGCAACAAGATTGCAGTAGTGTGCACTCACGTCATATCAGTCATCGATGCATTTATATTGCACAGTTTGTGCATCGAACTACTTCTTTATTCTGTATTCCTTGTACATTGAGTTCCTGGTAAGACATTTTGTTGCAGCATCTGAGCAGCCGGCGCATACGCACATCATTACGATAATAGGGACATAAGCAGCAAGCATTCGTATTTAATGTACTGTATGGATCAGTTTATTTTGTACAAAGTCTAAGTTTATTTCGTCTTATTTACATAATTATACATATAAGTTTAATTAATTAGGAACAGTTAATTGGACAGTGTTTATTAATTTAATCGCTTTAATTAACTAAAATAAACTTGGTTTCAAAATTGGGCTACGAGCGGCAAAAAAAAATCTATTTCAATCACTGAGATAAATAAATATTCAAACAGGAAGTAGGTAGTAGGTTACAAATAATCTAGTAAATATTATAGCGATTTCAAAATCGATTCCTTCATCGAAAATCACTGAAACTACGAGTCTGAATTTAAGGTAGTTTTTAAAACCGTTTAAATATTCGCCAAATTTGTGTAACTATAAATTACAATCACGTACGCATAAAGACAAAAACGACGGATGAAGGTCGGTCCGGTGAATGACCGAGAGATGCGCATTGACCCAGAGAAGGGTGCTCGAAGGGGATAGGGCCCCTTTGGTGTCGCTCACAAAAGGAACGAACACCAGGGCAACATGAACGCTAGAAGGTTAAGCTGCATACATGCACTTTGCACCGAATGCGCGTGACGTCATTCAGTTCGTGCTGCATTGTTTACCGCTGCACTGCAATTTTGTATTGTAATCATTCATTTAGTGGCGCTGTTGTATCTTTTACAGTCAATACAACGTTTCCATTCAATTTAAAATGTAATGTATTATATTTTTGGCCGTTTACCCCGCTGTATAAATTTAAAAATGTATTAATATTTTGAAAATAAATTACCTAACATTTTTGTGTTATAATTGAAACAAATGTGTTAAAGATATGTTCATTTTACACGTACCACCTCAGGATTATGTCAAACTTACTCAAGGAAAGTGTCCTTAGCGTAATTAGGTCACCCTAATATTTCCGTAACCTATGCATATGCATTTATGATTAATTTTGAAGAGTTAGCATGTTTTACCATTTATTTAATACAGTGTTATATTGTTTCAAACATCGAGCTATTACTCACAAAATTGATATTTTTGGCGAAGTGGTGATTGAAAACGATTGACGTGTTTGCCCTTACCTCCCACCCCCCGGAGCTATTATTGAAACCACGTTATATATTTAAATCGTAAACGAGAACGTTCGTTTAGTCAGTAAACTGAAATAGGTCGTATGTTGTGAACGGTTCAAGGTAGTATATGGGTACAGGAATAGCCTGTGAGTAAACTGCTTAAAATAATATCCCACCAGATGTCGTTTGACGTCGTGGCGAGCTTTCCCGTTCGTTGATAATATCTAATAATTATTTAATAAGCGTGAAAAGCCTTTTGATATTTTAAAATAATATTTCTGGATTAGTGTACTGTAGTATTAATACCACTCGTGATTTTTTGTATTTAATTGAGGTGACTAGTAACACGATTTTGTGTACAAGGCACGAATAACAAACATTTTTTTTTGTAGTTTGCATTGCGAATATTGCGATAATAGAACACATATTTTCCTACTTGGTCCATACATAAAAATACAATTAATTCATATCATATTAAATGTTATTGGATAACCACATATTATTATGAGATTATTATAAATCACAATAATGCGTTTACAAATCTGAAAATATTTCGATTTGTGATGCAATCAATTGTATTCAAAACCTACATATTTCGCGTAGGCTTCATAATAGATTTACATGTTTTTCATGTGAGTCAGTATTTGAGCTAAGTATTTTAAATTTATCTCAACGAAAAACTAACGATCTCGCCAACTACAATTGAAACATATAAAAAATATTTTCTTTATTTTATTGCTCTGTTCATTTGTTCTTTAGATTGTAATAAAACGGCACACAGGGAGAACTGTAAAATTGTTCAGATTAAAACACAATACATTAGGGTACAAAATAAAAACAGTGGGTAAATAAACAGCTAAGAAGAAACAAAATTAAAGTTGAAAAACAAAAAAAATATTTGCCTTGTATATAAAATAAAAAAATCCTTTTTTGAATTAATAAAACTATTATTATTAAAGTTGCTGGCTGAAAAAAAATCTAATATTATTCATCGAAGGAGTTTTGCCTGTTCACAAGTTATTGCGGCTGACTACTGGTGGCGCGTCGTTCAAGAATGGAACGTTTGGAACGTAGGTGGAGAATCTGGAGCAGGCAGTTACGATCGCGATGTACTAGGAGACCATGAGCAAGGAAGAGGAGTTTTGTATAAATGCCCTCTGTCAGCGAGTAGAAGTACTTGGATGAGCCTAACACTAACTCACTGTTAATTGTGGATAGATGTCACTGTATTCACGTAGTATTGAGTGCTGCCACAACGCCACCTGAATTGGAAGCTTTGTTTTATTTATGGTTCAATAGATGTCGCTAGCAGATAATTAATGTGACCGTAGTGATATATATGATCTTTATGAAAGAATCAGCACTTTTTTATGTGTGCACTTATTAAAAATAGTCAAAAAAAGTAGTAGTATAATAAACTGACTCATAAAGCAGCGATAAAGTTGACGCAATTCGTTGTTGAAATTCCCAGTATATTTGCAAGAGACTTAAAAAATCTGAATTCTAGAGAAAAGTATCTGCGTAGGGTGCGCATTACTCAAATATAATACTAATACATTTACACATTTCTATATGTTAAGATATATTATTGTATTGTATTCATGATCGCCAGCTAATTATTTAATACTTACTTTCCTACTGTTATTGCATTATTTAGGCATACAGGTTTCTTGTTACGATTAAAACTTACAGTAATAAATGAAAGTCGTTTATGAGCACAAATTTTATTGTAATTCGTGAATACATTGATGAATTGAGATCAAATATAATAAAACCATAGTTATAATGGTATGGAGTGACTAGAAATATTTACATAAACAATGCATAAATAACCTAAGACGATTGCTTACATGAAGTAATATTAGTGCCTTATTAAATAATAATAGTATCTACACATACACTAGCTTTTATTTGGCATCTTATTGCACACGAAGGAAAGTATAACTTTCAGAATGTTATTATCGAGCTACAACTATCTTTAATTTCATCGAAGCTTATTGCTTTAAACACGTAGTTTGAGTATTTACAAGTTTTTTAAACTTAATAAATAACATGTTAAGTTATAATTCTACAACAAATTATAATGTTTTATTTACAAGACAGTAATAAATAAATATACTTATTGCTAACATGTAGCGGCTACTTTCGAAGCTAGGACGAAATACGAATGGGACCAGGGGAGAAGCAGTCTTAAGAAAGTCTTTTCACAATTTATTCTAACTCATCATACGAGTCGTTGAAACTTTCTTCCATAACACTTTCCAATGATGTTTTCTTCTCGCACGGTACGTCCTTCTGAGCTAGTAGCCGGTCACACTCTGTTAGGCGGCCGTGTAGGACATCATAAACGCGTGTCATCGACGCCACCTTCTCTTTGCAAGCAGGATCTCTTTCAATAGCAAAAAGTCGTGAATCCAGAAGCTTGATAGCCGCTACGATGTAATTTCTAAGGGTCTTCGTCTTATGTTCAGTGCTGATTCGTTCAAGGAAAGCGCAAACTTGTCGCTCGCCGCAGAGAAGCACGTCTACGTCATACGCCAAAGGAGAATGCTGTCTGTGTAAATAAGCTATAAGCCTCTTTGCATAACGCCGGTATGTTCGGTACGCTTTCCGCTTCTTTGCGCCAATAGTCCTGCCCATCGTCATGGACTTCTTCATATCATCAATCACTGCTTTGTATCCGGCATCGACTTTTGAATCGAAGATATCTCGTAGGCGGGTTTCGACTGGTTGTAGTTCGTAAGGAGCTGGCGAAGGTGGTAGAGACGGTGATGACGGAGGCGGAGACGGCGGTAATGTATTACCAGTATTTTCTTCTTCGCTGGACTCAGTAGAAACTCTGCGTTCTACGGGACTGGCTTCAGGCGCCGGGTAAGGTCGTGGTCGAGTACGAGTTTTCTGCACCCGTGCTGGTCGTGGCGCAGTCCTTGCATTGTATGCTGTCAGAACATTTGCATCTTGCTCAGTGAGTGGGCGAGCTCGTTGTGTAGCAGCTAACGGTATTATTCTAATCTTGACTAGAGCGTAGCTTTGGTGTATTTTTGCACGTATACGAGGATCATCGTAGTCCGCTCCCCAAAGGTCTCGGATAGCTGATTCCTTGAGGTAACGCACTTGGCATAGTTCGCCGTTGAAGAATCGTTTTCTTTGTTGTTCGTTGAGGGCGTCTCTTTCAGCGCCGGTGAGACCGTGGATCTTGGTCAGGTGATCTGGCAGCTTGCCGTATGTGAACCTTGCACAGTTCTCGATGGGGCAAGGTATGTTGGCATGGTTTTGTTTTTTGGTGCGAGTGGCTGGTGCTGGCGGTCGCGCAGTAGCCATTGTGAGGATCTGCAACAAAAAATAAATCTTATAAGGACTGCAATAAGGTTTATATTAGATATCATAGGCGTGTACTTTATTGTTCTTTTCAGCACGTAAACCTTAACTGCCCACTTTGTGTTGCCATTTACCACAAAGTGTTGACAGAAGTGAAATATAATAAACTGGACATTGCAGTATTTCGTTTCTATGTCCAATTCATAATCAAGACATAAATTAATTACCAACTTTTTTCAAACAACGCTGAAACGTTGGATGGCGTCCAGTTAATTTATTTAGAGGGTGTTTATCGACACGGAGGGTGGCTGTCCGAGTATAATAATTGTGTTGACGGAGCCCCCGGGCTGTTTACCTAGTGTCCGGGCCTCTTGTCCTCCGTTTAATTTATTGAAAACAATGCTACTCTGTACCGACGTCTTGCTTTCATCTCTGTCTGTATGTGTGCTGTTATTGTGTATGATATATACGCTTGTATGTGTGTAGTTATATGTATAATAATATCATAACTGTCTCTCGGACCTATGTTTACATGTTTTGCTTGAGCATGGACGCATGGAACTAATATCTGTGTATGCATATGCCTGTCGTGCTCGTGATATCAATGTTCATGTTGGGGAATAGATTGCCTAAGATCTACAAGGCATAAATATGAGTAACAATGCACTCATGCTGGCCTAGAAGGTACGCGTGTGGTTTGTAAAAAGCAACTATCAAATTAGACCAGTTGGGAGTGGGCAATTACTTTAAACCAGCGTCAACTATGCATTAGTTTGGAATTAAAGAGTCCGATTTGACATTCCCTCGAATTCATTCAATCACATTTGAATTCGATTCTATCAAGCGTACGCCGGCTGGCTTCCTAAAGAAAAGACATTGGTGGGCCATGGTATCCAATCCAAAAAACAATTCAGTTCATTCCAAACGTTAATATTAAAACATAACTTTACATTCTAGAGTCTGTTCTAATGTAACAATTCCAATATTTCTTGACGGAAAATAACAATTAGTGAAAACAAGCCACCACGCAGGCTTGATTGCGCTGGAACAGTATTTCTAGGTTGTTAAGTCAATAAGTAATTTTACAGTTTTGCATTTCGGAGAAAGAAGATACCCGGTATTCAGCTTTAGCAATCAAAACAGGAATCAATTGAACGTCAACTTTAATATAAAAACCTAACTTTTCATTCAAGAGATTGTTTTATTATAACAATTCCAATATTTCTTGTCAGAAAATAACAATTAGTGAAAACAAGCCAAGACCGCAGGCTTGATTGAGCTAATATTTATTTTGTAAATTAGCTTGTATCGCCGCCCGGGCCCGCCTTATGATAAATAATCTCAATTGAACGATCCTCAAGGGACGAGGTTTGGTGCCCGTATTGTTTTATATTCTTCAATTTATAATTTTGATTAGCTTTGTTTTGTGTGGTTTTTCTTGGAAATATTATTGAGAAATAAATATATATTATTGTTCTGCTTGTATTTAAACCACAATGAGTAAAACAGTCTAACTGAAATACACGTGTAACAATAGTAATTAAATTATTATTAAAAGAAAAAATATAAGCAACATTATGTTTTTGAATCAAACCGAAATCGGCAAACATTACAACAACAGACTTCTATTCGCTTCAATTATATGTAGGCAGAAGGCAAGTTCCGATACCTTCATAAAACATAAAAAATCGGATTAATTTAAATAATGCTCTACATTTTCAGAACGCTTTATCAAAATGCTTTATGTTTAATGATAGTCATCAGAAAGTTGTTTTTTACCTAAAAGGTTTAGATTTTTGACACATTTACAGATTTATTTAATGCTACGAACAGTTAATTTGGTACTTTGTGAAACCCTCTACTAATATACTCTACGCAGCACATAACTGTCACACAAAACACGTCGGTACAAAATCTTTGGCACAACATGACAGTTGTAATCTAAAGTTTATCATAAAGACTCTCCCCTCAGAACTGAGAGTTGAATAAATAACTGATTTACATATTTAATAACAGGTATCGTAGATTCAATTGTAAAATGTTTGAATTATTAACACGAGCTTACCCTCTAACAATCTAATATTCAGATCAGTTTGATTAGTATCGCTGTAAAGATTTCTTAATGCGATTAGAAATATACGTCTTAAGTTCACTTTGTTAGATACAGGTTGATAAGTTCTTAATTGATTTTAATTGCGGCTTGTTTGGCGCTTGCGTGAAAATTAGTTAGTATTTGCTTGAGATTTATAATTAATATAATAATAATAATTTTCCTTTAAAATCGTCTTGATTAGACCAGAAAGTTAAATAAACTAAATGAAAATTGTTATGACACTTTATGTGATAGTTTCTCCGACATTCTATTAATATAAGGAGAGTAGTTTTTCAGCATTGTTAAAGTATTCATGGATCGTCGGAATGATTTTGATTTAATTAAAATTCAATTAAAATTAAATTTCATTTAATTCACTTGGCGCATTAGACTTTTAAACTGTTACAGTTATAAACATAATTTTCATAGTTCGATTTAGATAGCCGAGTGGTATAAGTTGACACCTCCTTCGCCAGTGGTCGCAGGTTTGAATGCGAGGCAACACACCAATGGCTTTTCGAAGTTATGTGTGTATTAGAAATAATTATCACATGCTCCGACGGTGAAGGACACAGTGATATCGTGAGGAAACCTTGCAGGCCTAAAATTTGTTTAATACATTTATTGAGGGCATGCAAAGTCCCCAACCCGCACTTGGCCAGCGTGGTGGACTCAAGGCCTAACCCCTCAGCAGTGGGACAGTAATGGGTTAAATTTATTTATTATTATTAGATAAGAGGTTGTGTCATTAAGTTACAAATCACCAGATTTTTTTTAAACGCAACTGTTAGTCTTGGCCGCCGGTCTTAGCTCTCTCAGTCAAGCTACACTTTTATACGATATTCAATATGCAAAATCAAATATATTAAACAAGCTTTAGTCTCAATTAAATAGAAGGCGATTTTAAAAAGTAATTTGTTCAAAATTTTCACTTTACTGTTAATAGAAGAATTTGCAATTGAAACTAGATTAATCAAGTTACTAAACCGCTATATCTCAGGTTTAAGTCTCGAATCAACCTCTTCATTTTCCTACAAGTATGATAGCAAGAGAACCCAATATAAACAAAACTGAGAAAAGAATATTGAATTACATTATTTCACAAATCTTTACTTTAAAGAACAAAGGAACAAATAACTCAACATAATAATTTCCACACCCATACACAACAGTTCACACCACCACATTTCTAAACAAACTTACCTCTCAAACTTCAAGTACAGCAAAGTCCTTCAGCAACTTCGATGTTGTTTACGTCAATAAACACGTTGTTGTTGTTTATGTTTTCCGTTCACCGCGAGCGCAGGGACGTGCCACCACGCGCGCTGCCGTCGCACGACTGACGTTACGTAACAATCCTGGCGAATCCCTTTTCTCAACCATTTTCCATTAATTCACTCACCCACTTTTCTTTGACCTCCCTCGCCCCGCTCATCCTCACTTTCACAGGATCATAACAACTTACAAGCGAGCAAACGTAAGGATCAGTAATAACTGGTTCTAGTAGATCGTTGTACGTCGTCGGGGGTGATCGGAAAACTTCGTGTGACGTCGCACTGAAAGCTCCGCCTTTGCGTAGAGTTTGCGTAGCTGCTGAGTATCTACAATGTAACCATTGTCGTAGCAGAATCGTAGCGATTTTCAATAGTTTAATTGTTAAATTTGATAAAAAGTTACAATGCTTAACCGAATTATTTTATAACAATAATTTTCTTGTAATGTCGATCCAGTGAAAGGATTTTTTTAAGTTAATTTACCATTACAGTGATAACGAAAAAGTCTTTAGAAGACTCTAGATTTTAAAATATAATTTTAAGTTTTATGTTTCGGTAAGTTTTTTTCTATTTGACTAACCTTTTTATTGTCTAAAAACGTTTTATAATATTCTTGTTTTTATTAAGCCTGCTAAATTTTAAAGGTCTCAATATTTTTTTAACAATGATCTTTTTCATCTTGTTTTATTTATTTGTCAGGAACTGTTTGTATAGGAGTCTCATGTGTTAATTTGAAAACAGTAGAAGGTTACATATAGTGCTACATTTCGAATAAAGCGATCAAATTAATGAATAGTTATGATTTTTTTTGGGTACCTTGTAGGTGTACCTAGGTATATTATTTTGTACAAATTTTTACATTTGATAATTGTGTTTAGATGGAAAAGATGGAGCGCAGTGTATCTGTTAACTTATTAAAGCTTTGCCTTAATCAATCTTAGATAAAAGCCAAATAGTTTGCATTACACAAAATAGAGTAAATTATTTGTACACTTAATTTCGTCATTCCGCAATCTAATGTGAATTTCTGACTCCAATGCAATGGTACAAATATTTTCTTTAGTCAAATTTGTTTAACGCTACTATACAAATACCGGACTCCATTGTACAGCCAACATTTTCTTACAATACATATATGTAATGAATTTTAATATCAAAAAGACACGCCTACTAACTGGGCGTGTTTTATTATCGCCACGCCTACCGCCTCCATACTTCAGTCGCAAACCTTACTCTTTCATCCGAGACAAAGTCCTTTATAATGCTACTAATTTCGAAATGCTTGAGATAGAAGAAAGTGTATTAAAAATGGTTATATTGAATTCGGTCGGTTAATACGATGGCGATTGGGATATCGATTTGTCGAAGTTTCTAGACGATTGATTAATACCTAGTAGATATTTGGATGTGTGATTCAGACAAGTAATATGAGTATTATCTGTGTGTTTTCTGAGCTTCAGTTTTCAATATGGCAGCTTTGTTACAGATGTAATGTCTGAAGTCTGAAAGTTAAGTTGTGAATATATACCTCCTATGTTAAGCCTCACCTAGATTATTCAGGGGCTAGGCTAATGTGACTTATAAGACCTAGAATAGACACTAGACAGTAACAGTCTCTTGGTTTTAGTAATTTCTAACATTTACATAGTTCAAAATTAGAAGTCAGTAGAACAAAGTCAGGCTATCTTATTTTAAGTACTTGAAGGTTCAAAAGTGCATGAAAATATACATCTATTACTTAACACTATAAAAAAGTTTAATATCACGAAACTAAAATATTGTTACAGTAATATTAGTTCATGATTCGAGTCTTCCCGTAAATACTAGCTATTATTTATTTCATTTTAATTTATGTTTACCTGGTCATTGTTTTGAACATATATTTCGCAGAATCCATTCGTTTTGTTGAAAAACCTTTAAAACAAATCAATATTTTATTTATAAACAAAATGTACAATTCTATTAAAGTAAACATTTCTGTTTCAATTGAAAATTGAAACAATGTTAGAGTTAGATTTTTTGTGGTAAAAATATATAACTGACTGAATAATAAACATACCAGATTTTTTTTTGAAAAACGGTTAAATATCGTATTGTTAGGGTGTCGAGAGAATAGTATTAGGAATTTTGTAGAGAACTTCAAAGAAGTAATTAACAATTACATATTATATTACTATAAATATTAAGTTAGACCCTTGGTAGTTGAATTTTAGTAAAAAGATTTTGGAAAACTTAAGAAAACAAATAAACTATCCATGTTAGTAGGTATAAGCTCAATTCATAGGGAGAATACGACCTTTTGTAATTAATATATACATGTAATGTACAATATACGTATATTATTTAATATATGTATATTATTTAAAGCGTATTTTCTATGTTTCAGTAAGCTTTTTGAGGAAAACGTTAAGAAGATAATTAGTTAATATTGTTGAAACTCAATAATTCTTAGAATTATTTACTTTTTATCTAAATGAGGTAAACAAATATTTAATTTGTTTTTCTGAAAGTTTAAACTAGAGGATTGTGCTATCATTAATCAGCCAATAATATGCACTCCCCGTTGAAAACATCACCGGTTCAAAATATAGAGACGTTGGATTTGCATGGATCCACTTAGATTACCTTAGTATTAAGTAATGGGAGGATCGCTATCTTAATCGTCGTTTAAGAAGAGTTTTATACAAAAATGTTTATTACCTACTTACTATGTTACAAAGTTTAAACCCCACCTGCGGGCTTATCACGTATCTCAGTTGACAGCTAGTGTACGTCAAATTGATGGTCATTATTCAGTACATTGCTGCTTTGACGTAACGTGCTAATCATAGTATTCTAAGGGAGAAAACAATGTACAGAGTAGTGATTTTCAAATATTTGACAACTGAGATACGTGATAGCCCTCCTGGTATTTTATTAGTATTTTTGCTCATAAGCAGCTTAACGTCCGCCTAATTATGAATATATTATACTAGTAACTGATGATCAGCGAAAATGTAACTTTGACTAACAATAATTATTAGAAAAGTGTAAAGTTTCTCAAACACATGCTTAGAATTGTTCAAAGCATTAGAGTAATACTTACCTTAATTAATTGTCTGGTTTTTCTCTAATGATTAATGCATTATTTTTGCAAACCGCTGTTTTCCTCTACATTCAGTTCCACACTAAGCTACCGCTTAATTTTTTCTTGACATAATGATGATAAAAATATGATGTTGAACCTCCCCTCCGGATATCCGGTGGATATTGTGTTATCCGGCGTCACAATAAGAAGCTCGTGATAAATTTGTACCGGGAAATGCTTCTTGATTGATAATCTTGTGGGTATCTACTCTTAAACGGATCTTGTTTGCGATCGTTTGCGCGTTTCGGTGTGCAACGTAAAAAAAATACAAAGTTTATGTCATTCATATTATTGTTTTCTGCAATCATTATCTCTACGATATCCTCTAAATAGTCCGAAACACATGTTTCAGCATGTGTTTCAGAATTTTCTTGTGTTTGTGCTGTTTTAATTATTGTAAGGCCTTAAACTACGTCGGTTCCGAGGTAAGCAAGAAAAAGTGCATGTAATCTTATTAAATTACGTTTTTCTTATTAATAAAAAAATATTGAAGTCCTGCACGCAATCCCTTAATGCCTGGAGAGGTAAGATATTATGTAGGATTTTTACTTTTGTAAATAATTTCCTTTCTCTATATTGTGATGTTGTTTTCGAAAACGGGAGATAATTCTTATTCAGCAAAGAAAATGCTTCTGTCAACGTGCGGCGAGTTATGCAGCGTTAAATCATAGGGCGGTGTGCATAATAATATAATAAAATAGGGCTCCGATACTTTGTTTATTGTTTTGATGAGTCAGCCGTTTCTCCCCTACGAGGGCATCACCAGTCGGTGCACTCTCACCCGCATATGCTGCTGCTGAAGAAAAATAACTTTCCGAGAGATTTTTTTTTGGTAAATATGCCTAATTGATAAGATTTGATGGTGGAGGAGTATAATTTTAAACTCTGCTTAACACATTTGAAATAGAGCTATTACTAGTAACTATTCTTAAAATGGGAACGACTTAGTGTAAAATGTAACAAGATATCTCTTAAGACAGCAGTTCATAGTAATGAATAGTCGTAAAAGTTAAAGAAGAATATGGCGATAATGACTTTAGCGTTGGATTTCAAAATGTAATTTGAAGAAGCCTTTGTGTGATGCACTAAACAAATTAAGAATGAGGGCATCGGTAATGCAAATTACACACTAATTTGTCCAAAAGGTTCTGTAAGTTGTTTACCCATTCGACCATACATTTTACTCATGCAAGCACACGAGTAGTCCTGATTGAATTAAATTGCTGTCTTTGTTAAACCGAACAAACAGCTTAAATTCCACTAGCGATTTTTTCGCAAACGAGTCCTACAAATTGCCAACTATTTGTCGATCGTTTACTTTATCAATTCATCGAATTCACTTTTGTTTGGTCGCCGTTGCGATTAAGTCGCTGAATTTTTTATACGTCACATCGTCGTGGAACAACAGTCGAACGTTTTTCGCTTCGTTTTTCGGAAATTCACGTGATTGTCATCTGAATAATGGATCCCTCGACTGTTCGTAGTTCGTAGTAGCGATTTTTCAATTACATCACAATGCAACCCGTTTGGAACGGTTACGCAGCCCGACAAACATGACCCCGCGAATAAATAAAACTGGATTTGTTGTTTATGCCTGTTTTGTATTTGTCATTACATGTATTTACTTTAACTCTTTGGTTTGATACGTTTCAAAAAACCAATACATATTTTGTTATTCTGGCCAAAATTGACTATCGCCGTGTAATTTTCACTTTAATTTCAGTAAAAGAAAACAACTATCAGATGTGTATCAAAATATAAATGAACCTCTCTTCTTTTGTTTAACAAGAAAACCAACTTTAAAAACATTAATTACTGTAACCAACATTAATTTACACACTTAAAAAGAAGTCATCAGTGTCCCCTAAACAAGGAAACATAATCGAGCCCATAAGCCCTAAAGCGGTGGCGAGTAATGTATAGCACTTTCTTCGAGGGTTGTTTAGACGGTACGTCGGCAAAAGTGGCGACTGGCCGATAAATGA